>NC_057809.1:534435627-534735627 GCF_018294505.1 Triticum aestivum | reverse complement strand
GAAACCCTAGGGGTGGGGGCGCCCCACTTGGCTTGGGGGGCAAGTCCCCCCCTTGGACGCCGCCCCCCTTGGAGATCCCATCTCCTAGGGCCGGCGCCCCCCAAGGGGCCCTATATATAGTGGGGGGAGGGAGGGCAGCCGCACCAAGTCTCTGGCGCCTCCCTCTCCCCACGTAACACCTCTCTCTCTCTCGTTGGAGCTTGGCGAAGCCCTGCCGAGATCACCATTGCTTCCACCACCACGCCGTCGTGCTGCTGGATCTCCATCAACCTCTCCTTCCCCTTGCTGGATCAAGAAGGAGGAGACGTCTTCCCAACCGTACGTGTGTTGAACGCGGAGGTGCCGTCCGTTCGGCGCTAGGTCATCGGTGATTTGGATCACGACGAGTATGACTCCATCAACCCCGTTCTCTTGAACGCTTCCGCTCGCGATCTACAAGGGTATGTAGATGCACTCCCCTCTCTCTCGTTGCTAGATGACTCCATAGATTGATCTTGGTGATGCATAGAAAATTTTGAAAGTCTGCTACGTTCCCCAACAGTGGCATCATGAGCTAGGTCTATGCGTAGTTTCTATGCACGAGTAGAACACAAGTTGTTGTGGGTGTTGATTTTGTCAATTTACTTGCCGTTACTAGTATTATCTTGATTCAGCGGCATCGTGGGATGAAGCGGCCCGGACCGACCTTACACGTACGCTTACGTGAGACTGGTTCCACCGACTGACATGCACTAGTTGCATAAGGTGGCTAACGGTTGTCTGTCTCTCCCACTTTAGTCGGATCGGATTCGATGAAAAGGGTCCTTATGAAGGGTAAATAGAAATTGGCATATCATGTTGTGGTTTTGGCGTAGGTAAGAAACATTCTTGCTAGAAACCTATAGCAGCCACGTAAAAACTTGCAACAACAATTAGAGGACGTCTAACTTGTTTTTGCAGCATGTGCCATGTGATGTGATATGGCCAAAAGGATGTGATGTATGAGATTGATCATGTTCTTGTAATAGGAATCACGACTTGCATGCCGATGAGTATGACAACTTGCAGGAGCCATAGGAGTTGTCTTAATTTATTTATGACCTGCGTGTCAACATAAACGTCATGGAATTACTTTACTTTATTGCTAAACTGTTAGCCATAGTAGTAGAAGTAATAGATGACGAGATAACTTCATGAAGACATGATGATGGAGATCATGGTGTCATGCCGGTGACGATGATGATCATGGTGCCCCGAAGATGGAGATCAAAAGGAGCAAATGATATTGGCCATATCATGTCACTATTTGATTGCATGTGATGTTTATCATGTTTTTGCTTCTTATTTCCTTAGAACGACGGTAGTAAATAAGATCATCCCTCACAATAATTTCAAGAAAGTGTTCCCCCCTAACTGTACACTGTTGCTAAGGTCCGTTGTTCCGAAGCACCACATGATGATCGGGTGTGATAGGCTCTAACGTTCGCATACAACAGGTGTAAGCCAGATTTACACACGCAATACACTTAGGTTGACTTGACAAGCCTAGCATGTACAGACATGGCCTCGGAACACGAAAGACCGAAAGGTCGAACATGAGTCGTATAGAAGATACGATCAACATGAAGATGTTCACCGATGATGACTAGTCCGTCTCACGCGATGATCGGACACGGCCTAGTTGAATCGGATCATGTATCACTTAGATGACTAGAGGGATGTCTATCTGAGTGGGAGTTCATTAAATAATTTGATTAGATGAACTTAATTATCATGAACTTAGTCTAAAATGTTTGCAATATGTCTTGTAGATCAAATGGCCCACGCTAATGTTGCCCTCAACTTCAACGCGTTCCTAGAGAAAACCAAGCTGAAAGACGATGGCAGCAACTACACAGACTAGGTCCATAACCTGAGGATTATCCTCATAGCTGCCAGGAAAGCATATGTCCTTGATGCACCGCTAGGTGAAGCACCTATTTTCCCTGCAGAACAAGACGTTATGAACGCTTGGCAGACACGTAGTGATGATTACTCCCTGGTTCACTGCGGCATGCTTTACAGCTTAGAACCGGGGCTCCAAAAGCATTTTGAGCAACACGGAGCATATGAGATGTTCCAAGAGCTGAAAATGGTTTTCCAAGCTCACGCCCGGGTCGAGAGATATGAAGTCTCCGACAAGTTCTACAGTTGTAAGATGGAGGAGAACAGTTCTGGCAGCGAGCACATACTCAAAATGTCTGGGCTGCATAACCGCTTGTCTCAGCTAGGAGTTAATCTCCCGGATGATGCGGTCGTTGACAGAATCCTTCAGTTGCTCCCACCTAGCTACAAGAGCTTTGTGATGAACTTCAATATGCAGGGGATGGAAAAGACCATTCCTGAGGTATATTCAATGCTGAAATCAGCAGAGGTGGAAATCAAAAAGGAACATCAAGTGTTGATGGTGAATAAAACCACTAAGTTCAATAAAGGCAAGGGTAAAAAGAACTTCAAGAAGGACGGCAAGGGAGTTGCCGCGCCCGGTAAGCAAGCTGCCGGGAAGAGGTCAAAGAATGGACCCAAGCCTGAGACTAAGTGCTTTTATTGCAAGGGAAATGGTCACTGGAAGCGGAATTGCCCCAAGTACTTAGCGGAAAAGAAGGCCGGCAATACCAAAGGTATATGTGATATACATGTTATTGATGTGTACCTTACCAGCGCTCGTAGTAGCTCCTGGGTATTTGATACCGGTGCAGTTGCTCATATTTGTAACTCAAAACAGGAACTGCAGAATAAACGGAGACTAGGGAAGGACGAGGTGACGATGCATGTCGGGAATGGTTCCAAGGTCGATGTGATCGCCGTCGGCACGCTACCTTTGCATTTACCTATGGGATTAGTTTTAAACCTCAATAATTGTTATTTAGTACCAGCTTTGAGCATGAACATTGTATCTGGATCTCATTTAATATGAGATTGCTACTCATTTAAATCTGAGAATAATGGTTGTTCTATTTATATGAGAGACATGTTTTATGGTCATGCCCCGCTGGTCAATGGTTTATTCTTATTTAATCTCGAACGTGATGTTACACACATTCATAGTGTGAATGCCAAAAGATGTAAGGTTGATAATGATAGTCCCACATACTTGTTGCATTGCCGCCTTGGTCACATTGGTGTCAAACGCATGAAGAAACTCCATGCAGATGGACTTTTGGAGTCTCTTGATTATGAATCATTTGACACGTGCGAACCATGCCTCATGGGTAAAATGACCAAGACTCCGTTCTCCGGAACAATGGAGCGAACAACCAACTTATTGGAAATCATACATACTGATGTGTGCGGTCCAATGAGCGTTGAGGCTCACAGTGGCTATCATTATGTCCTCACCCTCACTGATGACTTAAGTAGATATGGGTATGTCTACTTAATGAAACACAAGTCTGAGACCTTTGAAAACTTCAAGGAATTTCAGAGTGAGGTTGAGAATCAACGTGACAGGAAAATCAAGTTCTTACGATCAGATCGTGGGGGAGAATATTTGAGTCACGAATTTGGCTGAAAGTGCGTTATATCGACTAGAGGGGGGTGAATAGGCGATTTTTATGAAAGTCTTCAAAATGTGGGAGTTATGAAGACAAACAGTGGAGATGTGCCTATTACTATGCAGCGGAAGTTAGACTACACTAGGAAAGCCATGGTCAAGTATCAACAGAGTGAAAACACAATGACAAATAGCTGTAGTGTAATAAGGATCAGGTAGGAAGATACTATGAAGCCAAACAGATCATACACTCACGTTGTGAAGACAAAAGATAGAACAGACACGCAATGACTTCACAATGAGTGATCAGTAAGTAAAAGGAAGTGAAGATGAAACCAGTGACTCATTGAAGACAATGATGTGTTGGACCAGTTCCAGTTGCTGTGACAACTGTACGTCTGGTTGGAGCGGCTAGGTATTTAAACCTTAGGACACACAGTCCCGGACACCCAGTCCTGAACACGCAGCTCAGGACACCAAGTCCTCACCGTATTCTCCTTGAGCTAAGGTCACATAGTCCTCGCCCAATCACTCTGGTAAGTCTTCAAGGTAGACTCCCAAACCTTCACAGACTTTGTTCACTGGCAATCCACAATGTCTCTTGGATGCTCTGAACGCGACGCCTAACCGTCTGGGGAAGCACAGTCCTCAAGTGTAATAAGTCTTCAGATCACACAGACAGGAAGACTTAAGTGATGCTCAATTCTCTCTGGCTCTGGTGGTTAGGGCTTTATCCTCGCAAGGAATTCTCTCTCTCAAAGGCTTCGAGGTGGGTTGCTCTCAAACGACAAAAGCCGTACTCTCAATCTGAGCAGCCAACCATTTATGGTTGTAGGGGGGTGGGCTATTTATAGCCACTTGGCAACCCGACCTGATTTGTCCGAAATGACCCTGGGTCACTAAGGAACTGACACGTGTCCCAACGGTCAGATTTCAAACTCACATGGCAACTTTACTTGGGCTACAAGCAAAGCTGACCTGTCCGGCTCTGGACAAGATTCGCTCTCATTGTCTTCACTCGAAGACATAGGTTTTTGGTTTAGGCATCACTTCAGTCATTCTGACTGGTTCTCCTGGACCCCACTTAACAGTACGGTGGTTCCTATGACTCAACACAAAAGAAAAAGAACTACGAAAGATCTAAGTCTTCGAGCTCCATAGGCTTCATATCGTGTCTTCTTTTGTCATAGTCTTCAATGTGAATATCTTCATATACCACCTTTGACTTCAATGTCTTCATACATTTTTAGGGGTCATCTCTGGTAGTAAAACCGAATCAATGAGGGACTTCTACCTGTGTTATCCTGCAATTCTCACAAACACATTATTCCCTCAACTAGGTTTGTCGTCAATACTCCAAAACCAACTAGGGGTGGCACTAGATGCACTTACAATCTCCCCCTTTTTGGTGATTGATGACAAACTAGTTGAAGTTTTCAACGGGGAATATAGTCTGTGAAATTGTAAAGGATAAGTAATTGTCTTCATAAGTTGCAAGGGCTCCCCCTGAAGATGTGCATATAAGTTAATTTGCTTTTGGAATGCAAATGCACATGGCAGGTTGTACTTGTGGAGATCCACTTCAGCTTATGATGACAATCCACTATGCATGTGAAAGTATATGAAGATAATGACATGCATAATGGAAGATGTATGTCTGCAGAATGAGATAAGTGCGAAATTTATCGTCGCACATGCGGAATTTATCTTCGCAAAACAGGGTGGCAAACAAGTAGCAGACGACCATCTGGTTTAAGTGTTACAACTCATAAGAACCAAATGTAGCAAAAACGAGAGTTGTAAGCACGAAGCAAAATATAAGGCACCCGCCCATATGAACCCGCTTGAAGACTATCAATCTCATATGCTTCTCCCCCTTTTGTCAGTAATGACCAAAAAGGTTTGAAGACATAGAGTCTCTACTCGTTCCTATGAGGAGTAGGTGAAGCAGCAGGTTTGTTGGTGTTGTTTGGCGGTGCAGAAGAGCTTGGAGGTGCTGAAGCAGATGGTGGTGAAGTAGCATCGTCTTCTTCCTCAATGGTTCTGGCAGTGACTGTGGCAACAGAGGAAGAAAACTCAGAGTCTTCAAGAGATGGAGTCCCCAGCAGCACAGCTCTTCGAGGAGGTGTGGAGTCAAACTTGAATCTCTCAGTGAAGCCATCCTCTTGAAGATCAGCTTTAGAAAGCATCATCGTTAGCCCTTTCCATGTGCGGAGACAGGTTTCATGGGCAACGAAAGCGTTCTTGGTGGCAAGATTTCGGATGCGATTTACATCCACCAAGAGGCTTTTCATCTGTCTCTTCAACCAGCCATGATGCCTATCCTGCTTTTGATGAAGGGCCACAAGAAGCTCTTGGTCGTTGAGAACACGAGTGCGCTTCTTGGGTCTTGAAGCAGTTGCACTGTCAGTGGCTTCAGTTGAAGCAGGGTGTGGTGCACGTGTAGTGCCAGCCAAAGGATACACCCTGGAGATGGCTTCAACACCTTCAACATTTTGAGTGAAGCTCTGGTGTTCTGCATTCTAAAGACTCAGAGGTTGCTTGGCAGGTTCAGGATAGATGGCTTCAGCAGAGGTATCCACATCAGGCAAGAAGATCCGATGGTTGCGGGCTGAGGGCTGATACGTGATGGCAGAGTGAAGTTTGATCAGCCTCATTACCCAAGGAGCATAGAACTTTAAACCAAACAGATCTGAGCCTGATGCAGCTAGTTGGCGTATGAAGAAATCCTGTGCGTTGAAGCATTTGCCATGAAGGATACAGAATATCAGAGTCTTCATTGCACCCTCGATCTTGGCATTTGGAGAGTGTCCTTTAATGGGCCAGAGAGTCCACCGGATGATGTGATAGATGGTCCTGGGCAGGTACTCAAGGTCTTCAACGAAGAACTCTGTGGGATAAGGAGCATCGTGGGGCAATGGCTTTATCATGGAGAGCATCTGACTCATATTCGGTTCAGGCCTCTGAAATATGCTCTCAATAGCTTCAGTGTGTAGCCGACAGCCTTGCTCGAAGAATTCGCCTGGAGTGGGCAGGCCAGTGAGCTCAATGATATCAAATGCATTGGCTTCGTGATGAACATTGCCGGTCATCCACTCCAGGACCCAAGTCTTCGAATCTCTGTTGTATCCTTTGATGTGCAGTGTGGCATAGAATTGTAGCAGGAGCTCTTTGTTCCAATGCTCTTCATCAGTAACAAACTGTAGCAGACCCACTTGTTTGAAGCAATCCAACGCTTCCTCTAGACAGGGCAGACCAGCAATAGCTTCAACATCAAGGCGCTTGTGCGGGAAAATGCGACCTTGGTTGTACAGTATGCAAGAGTAGTAGCTGCGCTGAGGATAGCTCCAAAACCTATCTGATGAAATCCTTTCCCTTGAATAGGGGTTCTTGGAGCTATTGAAGAAAGTATTATCTGCCCTGAAGCCATTGATGTTGAAGGAGCCAGGTGCTGATGCAGGACCTGGAAACCTTGGCAGTCTGGGGATTGGCTTCTGGACCTGAGGCCTATGCTCAACATGATAGTTGAATTGGGGACCTGCAGCAGACTCAGGAACAGAAGTTGTGGGTTCAGTGGCTTCGCTGTCTTCTGAAGCTTTTGCTGGGGAGGGCTCCACATTAGCTTCGTTGTTGGTTGTGGAAGCCTCAAGATTTTCATCCTCCGCTTGACTAGCTGGAGGGTCGGTCACAAGCACGTTCTCCTGGAGAACTGCTTCTTGGTGGAGCAGAGGAGTGGGCTCTTATGGTGCTTCTTCTGCGGCTGATGCAGCTGGAATGTCTTCAGCATAGACTTGAGGCCTTGGACCTTTGCAAAGCCTGCGGAACGCAGACGACGCCTGTGGGGTTGGAGTGGGCTGGGCCTCATAGTCTTCTTCCTCTTGAGGGCGATCCGCCCATGAAGCATCCTGTGCAATTGGCGTCAGTGGACGACCAATGCTGATGAGTTCGTTGTGTTCTAACCGAGGAAGGGCTGCATCATCTTCTATATTGTCACGATGACCAATGTCTTCAGCAGCGATGGGATCAGCTGCTGGAATGTCTTCAGCTTCAGGAGCCTCTGTGGAAGCAGGCTCATGAACCGTCAGTTGACGTTCTGCGTTAGGGTGAACCATAGAAATGGGTTCAACTATTAAGGGCTCTGTGGGAGCAGCCCCAGATTTCTTGGTCTTTCTCTTTTTCTTGCCGGGGGCAGTAGGAGAGGCTTCAGAGCTTTTCCTCTTCCTGGCTTCAGCCTCAGCAGTTCTTGTCTTCTTGAGCTCTGAAGCTGTTGACCGGCTCTTTGGCTTCGAGCCAGTCGTTGCAGTTGGGAAGACAAGCGGAACTGCTTCCTGCCTTGGTGCCTCTGGTTCAGTTGGAACAGTCTTCTTCTTTTTCTTTACGGCCATCTTGGGGTCGATGCCAGGACGCCCAAGTGCCTTGCGCTTCTCAGCCTCATTGTAGGCTTGCACACATCTTTCAGCCAGAGACTTCATCCGCTCACGTGAACCCTGAGCTTCTGCACGCTTCTTCAGAAAGTTTTCCTTTAGCTCATGCAACATGATCTTGAAGCTCTTCACTTCTTGCACGCTGAGCTTGGCCATATTCTTCTTGAACTGAGCCTTTTCATAATCAATTTTCTGCTTCAGTTCAACAATGCGCTGGACAATGGCAAGTTTTGAAGCAATAGCACCTTGGAAGGCGACGCTTAGGCCAACGGGCAACTGTAGATCTTCAAAGCTGATGTTTGGTGTGGCAAACCACTCGTCAATGAAGTTGTGGATGATGGCGACATCAAAGAGAGGCAGATTGTTGAAGATTTCAGCTTCTTCTTTGCTCTTGATGAGTTGCTCAAGAGCGTCATCTCCAAGATCTTCATCACTTGACAGATCAATGGCTTCACTGCGCAGGATGGCAGCAGCTGTGAGCTCTTTGCCAGTGTGAGACAGAGGCATCTTGGCCTTCTGGTGCCTTGAGACACGTGACAAGTCTTCAGACTGCACACTGTCTTCAGGAGGTGCAGTCGCCAATGGCTTCACCTTTGAGATTTTTGGTGAAGGGGCTGGCTTTGAAGCTTTTGGCTTCTTCAACTGCTTCGGCTTCGGCACTGCAGGCGCTTCATCAGACTCAGTGTCAGCTACAGGCTCATTCACTGCAGTCCCTTGAACCAAGATGTAGGTGATGAGGCCTTCAAGGTTGGCATACGGACCGTTGACATTGGGTTCTGCTTCTCGTGTGCCATCTGCCCTTGGTGCTGAGGGACCAGGGTTGAAGTCTAACCCAAATTTCCTCTTGTTCTGCTTCGCTGAGTTTTGGGCAAACTGGAAGTTGCGCTTGAACAGATTGTCATCACGACACCAGAGTAGTGACGACGGATGTGCATCATCAGGCTGTGGCCCACGAACCATGCATGGATAGAAGCTTTGGGCAATAGCTTCATCTCTGGACCTGGGTACAAGATTCTTGTATAAGATGTCTCCCCACGGTCTTTTTATGGCACTTTTCTCAGCATATTCTTGGGTTGTGAAGCGGTATTTGAACCATTGTTCTGCCCAATAGTGTCGAATCCATTGGATTCGGGTCTTGAGCTGACCATAATTCTCTTCAGGATCTGTTTTATACATTTCTGCCAGTTCATCAGGCAGATCTTTTGATGTTCCTCCACGTCGCTGTCTGCCCCCTTCCTTGCTGCTATTTCTGAAGCCTTAAACCTTAACTTGGAAGGCTTCAAGACGTTCAAAGGCTTCAAAGGCTTCCTTTTGCTGGACCAATAGGAACTGGCTTTAGGAGAATTTATGTGATGCTGTAAGAATTCTGCAAATGAATGCAGACTATGAGAACCAAAGGATTCTCCCACGGACATGTACCTGTGACAGCATTAAGGTGTGAGGGAAGGGGAAGAGGTCATATGCATTCTCAGAAGATTTTGAAGATAAATCAGTTTAGAAGACATTGACCTCATCGTGCGAAGACATTCACTCATAGATAAGAAGTTGGTTCCTGATTTGTACGAATCCACAGATCAATACAAGTGAGGAATCTAACTACTTTGTAAAGCACAAGTGAATATACTAGGCATGTTATGAGATGCAGTTTGAGAGAGATCTAGTTTGTGTGAGCAAAAACTGCTTGTGGTAGAAAGTGATAGATCAATAGGATCAACGGTGCTGTAAAAAGACAGTTTTATTTACCACACTGAGAACTGCTAGACGGAGCGAGAGATGAGGCTGAGAAGTTCACTCGTCTGTGCCCTAACTTGGCGACGGAGGAGACCTACGGCGATGGCGAAGAGGACGATGTCCGCGGTCGGCGTGAAGAGGGCGTCGGAGAGGTTGCGGCAGCAAAGCGCTTCGTCGCCGGTGTCGTCGAGAGCTAGCGGTGGTGCTAGGGTTCGTGCGAGGGTGGAAGAAGAGATAGTTACCGCTATGAGTGTGTACTTATATGCACAAGGGTGGCACTGTGCTATTACACAGGTGCCCCTGGCGATTCGCATCTGAGGAACGCGTGGCCAGTTTGTGGAAGTTTGGGGTTTGTTCCACGTCCCATGCACGCCTGGATTGTCGGGTGGTCGTTCCTGCTTCTCCGGATTTCATGTGGAGGAATGAGCATTGAAAACGGACTTTATGGTTGTCTCTATATCTTCTGCTGACAAGGACACAGTGAAGACATTCGACAATTTCAATAGAATGCATATGACTTAGAGAGATAGAGTTTGAGATAGAAAGCATAGAGAAGTTTGGGGTCCGATCACATTCACTTAGTTCAAAAGATTCAACACGAAGACATAGCTATAAGTGAATGTTGTAGAGGACAGAACACTAGCATATATATATATATATCTATAGTCAACATAGTGAAGATAATCATGAAAATATGTTGAGTTCGAAGCCAAACCAAATGTGAAGACATTGCAAGGTAACGCCATGAGAGAAACACTTCAAAATAGAACGTTTGATGGTGGCGTTATCCACCGTATAGGAAGTATTAGACCCAGACATGGCGCACAATTATCGTGGCGCTCTGAAGTCAAATTCCACATTAATGTATTCACACTTAGAATGTATGTCTTCACTGATTGAAGATATACTTCACTTCGTGTGTTGCACATCTAAGTCATCAATATGCATAAGGGTTAGGATGTGTGCCTGATCACAGGACATTTGAGGATTCCAGGATATTTAGCTCACAACGTAACTTGCAAAACCTCTTCTCATCCAAGGGCTTGGTGAAGATATCTACCAATTGCTCTTCAGTGTTGACGTGTATGATATCAATGTCTTCCTTCACAAGATGATCTCTGAGAAAGTGATGACAAATTTCAATGTGCTTTGTCTTCAAGTGCTGAACTGGGTTGTTGGCAATCTTGATGGCGCTTTCATTGTTGCAGTAAAGTGGCACTTGCTTCAGATGAATGCCATAGTCCTTGAGTGTTTGCTTCATCCATAGAAGTTGAGCACAGCAAGATCCAGCAGCAATGTATTCAGATTCAGCAGTGGAGAGAGATACACAGTTCTGCTTCTTTGAAGACCAACATACAAGTGATCGTCCCAGAAAGTGACATGTGCCTGATGTAGACTTGCGATCAACTTTGTCACCAGCATAATCAGCATCCGAGAATCCAGCCAAATCAAACTCTGAGCCCTTTGGATACCATAATCCTAGAGTTGGGGTGTGAGCCAAATATCGAAGAATTCACTTCACAGCTAAGTGATGCGACTCCTTTGGTGCCGCTTGAAATCGAGCACACATGCAAACACTAAGCATAATATCTGGCCTAGATGCACATAAATAAAGTAAAGAACCAATCATGGAGCGGTATACCTTTTGATCGAACTCTTTACCATTGTCGTCAGGACCCAGATGATGTTTGGCTGGCATTGGTGTTGTGAAGCCTTTGCAGTCTTGCATACCGAACTTCTTCAGGCAATCTTTGAGATACTTCTCTTGAGATATGAAGATGCCATTGCGTTGTTGTCGTATTGGAAGACCAAGGAAGAACTTCAGCTCCCCCATCACGGACATCTGATATTGCTCTTGCATCATATATCCAAACTCATCACTGTACTTCTGATTGGTGCAGCCGAAGATAATGTCATCCACATATATTTGGCACACAAACAGTTCACCACAATATGTCTTCGTGAAAAGAGCGGGATCTAGGGAACTAGGTATGAAGCCTTTGCTCTTCAGGAAGTATTTGAGTGTGTCATACCAGGCCCTAGGGGCTTGTTTGAGGCCATACAGTGCCTTGTTGAGCTTGTATACCATGTCAGGATGTTTTGGATTTTCAAAGCCAGGCGGTTGTGCAACATACACTTCTTCTTCAATCTTGCCATTGGGAAAGGCACTCTTCACATCCATTTGATATAGAAGTATGTTATGATGATTTGCATAGGCCAGCAGTATGCGTATGGCTTCAAGCCTAGCCACAGGAGCAAATGTTTCATCGAAGTCAATGCCTTCCACTTGAGTATATCCTTGAGCAACGAGACGAGCTTTGTTTCTGACAACTTGACCATGCTCATCTTGCTTGTTGCGGTATATCCATTTGGTGCCTATTATGTTGTGCTTCCGTGGATCAGGACACTTAACCAGTTCCCATACATTATTCAGCTCAAACTGTTGAAGCTCTTCTTGCATAGCTTGAATCCATTCAGGTTCCATGAAGGCTTCTTCAACTTTCTTGGGTTCTGATATTGAGACGAATGCGAAGTGCCCACAGAAATTTGCTAGCTGAGTTGCCCTTGAACGAGTGAGTGGACCAGGTGCATTGATGCTATCAATTATTCTTTCAATCTGCACTTCATTGGCAACGCAAGGATGTACAGGGCGAAGACTTTGCGCTTGCTGTTCACTGTCGTTGTTGGAAGGAATGTCTTCAGGCTGAGCAATGTCTTCATGTTGACCAGGTGCTGAAATGATAAGTTCTTCAGGATGAGCTTTAGAAGGTATAATCTCTCCAGTTCCCATTAGCTTGATTGATTCACTGGATGGAACTTCATCTAGCACACTTGGCAGCTGTTCTCTTTGTGATCCGTTGGTCTCATCAAACTGCACATCCACTGTTTCAACCACTTTGTAATGAAAGAGATTGAAGACTCTGTAGGAGTGCAAATCCTTTCCATATCCAAGCATAAAACCCTCATGTGCTTTTGGTGCAAATTTCGAGGTGTGATGTGGGTCCTTGATCCAGCACCTTGCGCCAAATACTCTGAAGTAACTGACATTTGGCTTTTTACCAGTAAGGAGCTCATAAGATGTCTTGTTCAGAAGCTTGTGAAGATAAACACGATTGATTGTATGGCATGCGGTGTCAATGGCTTCAGTCTAGAATTTTCTTGGAGTCTTGTATTCATCTAGCATCGTTCTGGCCATCTCAATGAGTGTTCTGTTCTTGCGTTCGACGACGCCATTCTGCTGTGGCGTGTACGGAGCTGAGAATTCATGTGTGATGCCCAAGGTATCAAGATATGTATCAAGGCCAGTGTTCTTGAATTCAGTGCCATTGTCACTTTTGATGTGCTTTATCTTGGCGCCGTAATTGTTCATAGCTCGATTGGCGAAGCGTCTGAAGACATCCTGCACTTCAGTCTTGTAAAGGATTATGTGCACCCAAGTATATCTAGAGTAATCATCAACAATGACAAAGACATAGAGGCAAGAAGTAGTAGTAAAAGATGAGTTGTGAGTGGGACCAAAAAGATCCATGTGAAGCAGTTCGAAGGGTCGAGTAGTGGTCATGATTGTCTTCGAGGGATGTTTTGCCCTCGTCATCTTCCCTGCTTCACAGGCACCGCATAAGTGATCTTTCTTGAACTTGACGCCCTCGATGCCTATGACATGTTTCCTCTTCGCAAGGGTGTGGAGGTTCCTCATACCAGCATGCCCAAGCCTTCGATGCCAAAGCCAGCATTCTGAAGCTTTTGCAAGAATACATACTGCAAGTTGTGGCCCTGCTGAGAAATCTACCACATACAAATCATCCTTCCGATACCCTTCAAACACTAGAGACTTGTCAGATTCCATTAGTACAAGGCAACGATATTTTCCAAATATTACGACCATGTTCAAATCACAAAGCATTGACACAGACATTAAGTTGAAACCAAGGGATTCAACAAGCATGACTTTATCCATGTGTTGATCCTTTGAGAATAGGCAGAATAATTTTTGGTACTCATAAGAATAGGCAGAATAATTTTTGGTCATATGAACATGACGGTTTGATGAACCATTCTCATATTCATATGCCTGAGTATGGTTTCCCTGCAAAACATTTGCGTTAGTGTGACTCAGGTGAGTCCTCTGTCTGCATGAAGCCTTTGGACTGAGGTTTGTCTTCTTCATGTGAGGTGTCATGAAGACATTCACAAGAAGATTTTCCAGACACTTTTTCGGAACCCAGATCTTCTTCATAGGCGGTCCATTCCTGTAGTTAGTACCAATGTACCTGGCAAACACTACACCATTCTGATTTTTAAACAGTACATAGTTTGCATAAAAGGATTCATCAATGATAATGGGGTTAGCACAGGTGAAGCCAGATAAATTGGATGGATCTGCTGAAGGTTCCTTTGCAGCAACCCACTTGGTTTTGGGGTACTGATCAGGTTTCCAGTAAGAGCCATCTGCATTTATTTTCCTTACGAACCCTACACCCTCTTTCCTAGGGTTTCGGTTCAGAATCTGCTTTTTCAGGACATCACATAGCGTCTGATGCCCTTTAAGGCTTTTGTACATCCCTGTTTCAAGCAATGTCTTCAACCTAGCATTCTCATTAGCAATAGCAATGGTATCCTCAGCAGAGGGGTTAGTTACCACATCAACAGTTGAAGATATTGCAATAGCAGTAGCAGTGGAACATTCAGCAACAGAAGTAGCATTATCACGCTCAATGCATTTAAGACATGGTGGTTCAAATCCTTCCTGAGCGGAACTGATCTGTTCGACGCGAAGTGACTCATTTTCCTTTTGAAGATCTTCATGAGCCGCTCTCAATTTCTCAAGTTCTTGCTTCCTTTGAAGATAATCATAGGAAAGCTTTTCATGAGTTGTTGAGAGAGTATCATGACGATCTTCAAGTTCCTGATACTTAACGTGAAGATTTTTTATGTCTTCAATTAAGGATTCAGATCGAGTCATTTCAGCACCCAACAGATCATCACTTCTGTCTAACAGTTTTTGAATATGTTCCATGGCTTTGTGTTGTTCAGTTGCAATTTTAGCGAGTGTTTTGTAACTGGGTTTTGAATCACAATTAGAGTCATCGTCACTAGATGTTTGATAGTGAGTAGTGCGTTTGTTTACCTTGGCACCGCATGCCATGAAGCAGTAGGTAAGAGTGGAGTAGTCCTTGTCATTTGCATCGGTGTTGGTGATGAGGTCATTGTCTTCAGTGTTGGAGATGGACTTGGCGACGTATGCTGTAGCCAGACTTGCAATGCCAGAATCAGACTCCTCCTCAGACTCCACCTCTGCCTCCTCAGAAGCGGACTCCTCCTCTGAATCCATTTCCTTGCCAACAAACGCACGTGCCTTGCCAGATGAGCTCTTCTTGTGTGATGAAGACTTTTAGGAAGACTTGGAAGAAGACTTTGTGTATTTCTTCTTCTTCTTGTCGTCAGAGTCATATTCCTTGCTCTTCTTCTTCTTTCTGTTCTCATTGTCCCACTGTGGACACTCAGAGATGAAGTGTCCAGTTTTCTTGCACTTGTGGCATGTTTTCTTCTTGTAGTCATGAGCAGAAGCTTCATTATTCCTTGAGCTTGATCGTGAAGACTTTCTGAAGCCTTTCTTCTTGGTGAATTTTTGGAACTTCTTCACTAGCATTGCAAGTTCCCTTCCAATGTCTTCAGGATCATCAGCACTGCTGTCAGATTCTTCTTCAGATGAGGAAACAACTTTTGCCTTCAAGGCACGAGTTCGCCCATAGTTTGGACCATAGATATCTCTTTTCTTCGAAAGCTGAAACTCATGTGTATTGAGCCTCTCAAGTATATCAGACAGATCGAGTGTCTTGAAATCAGGACGTTCTTGGATCATCAGGGCCAGGATGTCAAACGAACTATCAAGTGATCTCAGCAGCGTCTTGACGACTTCGTGTTTGGTAATCTCAGTGGCGCCGAGGGCTTGAAGCTCATTTGTGATGTCAGTGAGTCGGTCAAATGTGTGCTGGACATTCTCATTGTCATTTCGCTTGAAGCGGTTGAAGAGATTGCGAAGGACACTGATTCTTTGATCTCTCTGGGTTGAGATGCCTTCATTGACCTTGGAGAGCCAGTCCCAGACCAGCTTGGATGTCTTCAAGGCACTCACACGGCCATACTGTCCTTTGGTCAGATGACCACAAATGATGTTCTTGGCAGTAGAGTCTAGTTGAACGAATTTCTTGACATCAGCAGCAGTGACACCTTCTCCGGCCTTGGGAACGCCATCCTCGACGACATACCATAGGTCAACGTCAATGGCTTCAAGATGCATAGGCATCTTATTCTTCCAGTAGGGATATTCAGTTCCATCGAAGACAGGGCACGCAGTGGAGACTTTAATTATCCCTGCAGTCGACATAGCTAAAACTCCAGGTGGTTAAACCGAATCACACAGAACAAGGGAGCACCTTGCTCTGATACCAATTGAAAGTGCGTTATATCGACTAGAGGGAGGGTGAATAGGCGATTTTTATGAAAGTCTTCAAAACGTGGGAGTTATGAAGACAAACAGTGGAGATGTGCCTATTACTATGCAGCGGAAGTTAGACTACACTAGGAAAGCCATGGTCAAGTATCAACAGAGTGAAAACATAGTGACAAATAGCTGTAGTGTAATAAGGATCAGGTAGGAAGATAATATGAAGCCAAACAGATCATACACTCATGTTGTGAAGACAAAAGATAGAACAGACACGCAATGACTTCATAATGAGTGATCAGTAAGTAAAAGGAAGTGAAGATGAAACCAGTGACTCGTTGAAGACAATGATGTGTTGGACTAGTTCCAGTTGCTGTGACAACTGTACGTCTGGTTGGAGCGGCTAGGTATTTAAACCTTAGGACACCTAGTCTCGGACACCCAGTCCTGAACACGCAGCTCAGGACACCAAGTCCTCACCGTATTCTCCTTGAGCTAAGGTCACATAGTCCTCGCCCAATCACTCTGGTAAGTCTTCAAGGTAGACTCCCAAACCTTCACAGACTTTGTTCACTGGCAATCCACAATGTCTCTTGGATGCTCTGAACGCGACGCCTAACCGTCTGGGGAAGCACAGTCCTCAAGTGTAATAAGTCTTCAGATCACACAGACAGGAAGACTTAAGTGATGCCCAATTCTCTCTGGCTCTGGTGGTTAGGGCTTTATCCTCGCAAGGAATTCTCTCTCTCAAAGGCTTCGAGGTGGGTTGCTCTCAAACGACAAAAGCCGTACTCTCAATCTGAGCAGCCAACCATTTATGGTTGTAGGGGGGTGGGCTATTTATAGCCACTTGGCAACCCGACCTGATTTGTCCGAAATGACCCTGGGTCACTAAGGAACTGACACGTGTCCCAACGGTCAGATTTCAAACTCACATGGCAACTTTACTTGGGCTACAAGCAAAGCTGACCTGTTCGGCTCTGGACAAGATTCGCTCTCATTGTCTTCACTCGAAGACATAGGTTTTTGGTTTAGGCATCACTTCAGTCATTCTGACTGGTTCTCCTGGACCCCACTTAACAGTACGGTGGTTCCTATGACTCAACACAAAAGAAAAAGAACTACGAAAGATCTAAGTCTTCGAGCTCCATAGGCTTCATATCGTGTCTTCTTTTGTCATAGTCTTCAATGTGAATATCTTCATATACCACCTTTGACTTCAATGTCTTCATACATTTTTAGGGGCCATCTCTGGTAGTAAAACCGAATCAATGAGGGACTTCTACCTATGTTATCCTGCAATTCTCACAAACACATTAGTCCCTCAACTAGGTTTGTCGTCAATACTCCAAAACCAACTAGGGGTGGCACTAGATGCACTTACATTGGCACGCACTTAAGGAAATGTGGAATAGTTTCACAACTCACGTCGCCTGGAACACCACAGCGTAATGGTGTGTCCGAACATCGTAATCGCACCCTATTGGATATGGTACGATCTATGATGTCTCTTAATGATCTACCGCTATCATTTTGGGGTTATGCTATAGAGACTGCCGCATTCACTTTAAATAGGGCTCCATCGAAATCCGTTGAGACGACACCGTATGAATTGTGGTTTGGCAAGAAACCTAAGCTGTCGTTTCTGAAAGTTTGGGGATGCGATGCTTATGTCAAGAAACTTCAACCTGAAAAGCTCGAACCCAAATCGGAAAAATGCGTCTTCATAGGATACCCTAAAGAAACTATTGGGTATACCTTCTATCTTAGATCCGAAGGCAAGACATTTGTAGCCAAGAATGGATCCTTTCTAGAGAAAGAGTTTCTCTCGAAAGAAGTAAGTGGGAGGAAAGTAGAACTTGATGAAGTATTGCCTCTTGAACCGGAGAGTGGCGCAGCTCAAGAAATTGTTACTGAGGTGTCTGCACCGACTAGGGAGGAAGTTAATGATGATGATCATGAAACTTCAGATCAAGTTGCTACTGAACTTCAAAGGTCCACAAGGACGCGTTCCACACCGGAGTGGTACGGCAACCCTGTCATGGAAATCATGTTGTTGGACAATGGTGAACCTTCCAACTATGAGGAAGTGATGGCGGGCCCAGATTCCGACAAATGGCTGGAAGCCATGAAATCCGAGATAGGATCCATGTATGAAAACGAAGTATGGACTTTGACTGACTTGCCCATTGATCGGCGAGCCATAGAAAATAAATGGATCTTTAAGAGGAAGACAGACGCGGATGGTAATGTGACCATCTATAAAGCTCGGCTTGTCGCTAAGGGTTATCGATAAGTTCAAGGGGTTGACTATGATGAGAGTTTCTCGCCCGTAGCGAAGCTGAAGTCTGTCCGAATCATGTTAGCAATTGCCGCATTCTATGATTATGAGATATGGCAAATGGACGTCAAAACGGCATTCCTTAATGGTTTCCTTAAGGAAGAATTGTATATGATGCAGTCGGAAGGTTTTGTCGATCCTAAGAATGCTGACAAGGTGTGCAAGCTCCAACGCTCAATCTATGGGCTGGTGCAAGCATCTCGGAGTTGGAACATTCGTTTTGATGAGATGATCAAAGCGTTTGGGTTTATGCAGACTTATGGAGAAGCCTGCGTTTACAAGAAAGTGAGTGGGAGCTCCGTAGCATTTCTCATATTGTATGTGGATGACATACTATTGATGGGAAATGATATAGAATTCTTGGAAAGCATAAAGGCCTACTTGAACAAGTGTTTTTCAATGAAGGACCTTGGAAAAGCTGCTTATATATTAGGCATCAAGATCTATAGAGATAGATCGAGACGCCTCATTGGTCTTTCACAAAGTACATACCTTGACAAGATATTGAAGAAGTTCAATATGGATCAGTCCAAGAAGGGGTTCTTGCCTGTATTGCAAGGTATGAGATTAAGCACAGCTCAATGCCCGACCACAGCAGAAGATAGAGAAAAGATGAGTGTCGTCCCCTATGCCTCGGCCATAGGGTCTATCATGTATGCCATGTTGTGTACCAGACCTGATGTAGACCTTGCCGTAAGTTTGGTAGGAAGGTACCAAAGTAATCCCGGCATGGAACACTAGACAGTGGTCAAGAATATCCTAAAGTACTTGAAAAGGACTAAGGATATGTTTCTCGTGTATGGAGGTGACGAAGAGCTCGTCGTAAAGGGTTACGTCGATGCTAGCTTCGACACAGATCTGGATGACTCTAAGTCACAAACCGGATACATGTATATTTTGAATGGTGGGGCAATCAGCTGATGCAGTTGCAAGCAAAGCGGCGTGGCGGGATCTACATGTGAAGCAGAGTACATGGCAGCCTCGGAGGCAGCACAAGAAGCAATCTGGGTGAAGGAGTTCATTACCGACCTAGGAGTTATTCCCAATGCGTCAGGCCCGATGACTCTCTTCTGTGACAACACTGGAGCTATTGCCCTTGCCAAGGAGCCCAGGTTTCACAGGAAGACCAGGCATATCAAGCGTCGCTTCAACTCCGTTCATGAAAATGTTCAAAATGGAGACATAGATATTTGCAAAGTGCATACGTACCTGAATGTCGCAGATCCATGGACTAAACCTCTTCCTCGAGCAAAACATGATCAACACCCGAACTCTATGGGTGTTCGATTCATCACAATGTAACTAGATTATTGACTCTAGTGCAAGTGGGAGACTGTTGGAAATATGCCCTAGAGGCAATAATAAAATGATTATTATTATATTTCCTTGTTCATGATAATTGTCTATTGTTCATGCTATAATTGTGTTATCCGGAAATCATAATGCATGTGTGAATACATAGACCATAACATGTCCCTAGTAAGCATCTAGTTAACTAGCTTGTTGATCAATAGATAGTCACGGTTTCCTGATTATGGACATTGGATGTCATTGATAACGGGATCACATCATTAGGAGAATGATGTGATGGACAAGACCCAATCCTAAGCATAGCACAAGATCGTGTAGTTTGTTTGCTAGAGCTTTTCTAGTATCAAGTATCATTTCCTTAGACCATGAGATCGTGTAACTCCCGGATGCCGTAGGACTGCTTTGGGTGTACCAAACGTCACAACCTAACTGGGTGACTATAAAGGTATACTACAGGTATCCCCGAAAGTATCTGTTGGGTTGACACGGATCAAGACTGGAACTTGTCACTCCGTATGACGAAGAGGTATCTCTGGGCCCACTCGGTAATGCATCATCATAATGAGCTCAATGTGACCAAGTGTTTGGTCATGGGATCATGCATTACGGTACGAGTAAAGTGACTTGCTGGTAACGCTATTGAACAAGGTATTGGGATACCGACGATCGAATCTCGGGCAAGTAACATACCTATTGACAAAGGGAATTATATACGGGATTGATTGAATCCTCGACATCATGGTTCATCCGATGAGATCATCATGGAACATGTGGGAGCCAACATGGGTATCCAGATCCTGCTGTTGGTTATTGACCAGAGAGTCGTCTCGGTCATGTCTACGTGTCTCCCGAACCCGTAGGCTCTACACACTTAAGGTTCGGTGACACTAGGGTTGTAGAGATATTAGTATGAGGTAACCCGAAGGTTGTTCGGAGTCCCGGATGAGATCCTGGACGTCACGAGGAGTTCCGGAATGGTCCGTAGGTGAAGATTTATATATAGGAAGTCCAGTTTCGACCATCGGGAAAGTTTTGGGGGTAATCAGTATTGTACCGGGACCACCGGAAGGGTCCCGGGGGTCCACCGGGTGGGGCCACCTATCCCGGAGGGCCCCATGGGGTGAAGTGGGAGGGGAACCAGCCCCTGGTGGGCTGGTGCGCCCCCCATGGGCCTCCCCCTGAGCCTAGGGATGGAAACCCTAGGGGTGGGGGCGCCCCACTTGGCTTGGGGGGCAAGTCCCCCCCCTTGCCCCCCCTTGGAGATCCCATCTCCTAGGGCCGGCGCCCCCCTAGGGGCCCTATATATAGTGGGGGGAGGGAGGGCAGACGCACCAAGTCTCTGGCGCCTCCCTCTCCCCACGTAACACCTCTCTCTCTCTCGTTGGAGCTTGGCGAAGCCCTGCCGAGATCACCGTTGCTTCCACCACCACGCTGTCGTGCTGCTGGATCTCCATCAACCTCTCCTTCCCCTTGCTGGATCAAGAAGGAGGATACGTCTTCCCAACTGTACGTGTGTTGAACGCGGAGGTGCCGTCCGTTCGGCGCTAGGTCATCGGTGATTTGGATCACGACGAGTACGACTCCATCAACCCAGTTCTCTTGAACGCTTCCGCTCGCGATCTACAAGTGTATGTAGATGCACTCCCCTCTCCCTCGTTGCTAGATGACTCCATAGATTGATCTTGGTGATGCGTAGAAAATTTTAAAATTCTGCTATGTTCCCCAACAGAAGATCACCGTGACTCTTCCATGAAGTATAAGACAAGAATGAAAGATAGGCCCTTCGCAGAGGGAAGTAGAGGTTGTCATGTGCTTTTATGATTGTATGCACAAAATCTTAATGCGAAAGAACGTCACTTCATATTGCCACTTGTGATATTGACCTTTATTATGTAGTCCGTCGCTTTTATTTCTTCCACATCACAAGATCGTATAAAGCTTATTTTCTCCACACTAATAAATCATACATATTTAGAGAGCAATTTTTATTGCTTGCAACGATGACAACTTACTTGAAGGATCTTACTCAATCCATAGGTAGATATGGTGGACTCTTATGGAAAAACTGGGTTTAAGGATATTTGGAAGCACAAGTGGTATCTCTACTTGGTGCAAAGAATTTGGCTAGCATGAGAGGGAAAGGCAAGCTCAACATGTTGGATGATACATGACAATATAATTTATTTTAGATATAAGAAAACATAACCCATTACGTTGTCTTCCTTGTCCAACATCAACTCTTTAACATGTCATATTTTAATGAGTGCTCACAATCATAAAAGATGTCCAAGATAGTGTATTTATATGTGAAAACCTCTCTTTCTTTATTACTTCCTATTAATTGCAACGATGACCAAAACCATGTCTGTCAACTCTCAACAACTTTTATTCATCATACTTTTTATATGTGAAGTCATTACTCTCCATAAGATCCATATGATCTCTTTATTTCTTTTTATTCTTCCTCTTTTATTTTATTCCCTCAAGATCATAGCTAGATAATCAAGCCCTTGACTCAACACTAATCTTTATTATATATAGCTAACAGACTCGATTACATAGAAGGATCATAAAGCAAAATTCAAAACTAGATCATGCTAAAACTTTATTCTACTAGATCAAGATATTACCAAAAGGATCAAACTAAGAAAAACGGTAAAGATAAAAGTGATGGTGATACGATACTAGGGCACTCTCCCAAGCTTGGCAGTTGCCAAGGGGAGTGCCCATACCCATGTGTCTATGTCTCATTCTTCGGGGGGGGGGGGGGGGGTTATGTGATATTCTTGGCTATGATGCCCCTCAAGATACGATTCTCTTCCTCGAGCTTATTGACTTGCTGCTTGAGGTCCATTATTTCCTTACGGAGCTTGCCCGTGACGGCTAAAGATCCTTTCACCCAAGGATGTTGCATAGCTGCGGGAGAACAAGTAACACTCGTTTTCATATTTTCATAAGAAATAAACCTAACACTGGAAGGGATGACCGAGTTTGGAATTGCTGAGCTTTGTAGTTCCCCCATCATGAATCTGGCTCGAAAACGAGAAGTAACTTCTTGATACTCCTCCATGGCATCTATCCTTTTCAAGTCGGCCTCCATATCTTCCTTAGTTGATGGGCCAAAGTGGTCGGCATCGCTGTTTGCTCTTGGCCCCGGTATCGGATGAGACACCCGACTCTCCCCGACTGACTCTTGAGAAGACATCTTGCTCTAAATCTGCAGCAGAAACAGCTTGAAACAAAAAAGAAGATATTTGCGTTATACGATGGTCAAAACCTTCGGGATATTATATAATGAATTTTTATCGACCAAAAGAAGTACCGTGCAAGAAAACGGAGTCCGGAGAGCACACGAGGTGCCCACAAGGCAGGGGGCACGCCTAGGGGGTAGGGCGTGCCCAACACCCTCGTGTACGCCTCGTGTCCTTCCCGGACTGCTTCTTATTTTCCTATTTTTTAAATATTCCAAAACGGAGAAAATTGCTATTAGAACTATTTTGGAGTCGGTTTACTTACCGTACCTCATACCTCTTCCTTTTAGGGGCCTGGGACGTTCTGGAAAGTGTCCCTTATGTATTCCTCCGGGGTTACAGTTTCAATAGCATTAATTTTAACATTTATGGAATTACCTGAGATATAATGTTTGATTCTTTGACCGTTCACCACCCTCGAATTTGTGCCTTCGAAGTTGTTGATTTTTATGGCACTGGAACGATATACCTCCTCAATGACGTAAGGACCTTCCCATTTAGAAAGGAGTTTGCCTGCAAAAAATCTTAAACGAGAGTTGTATAACAATACATAATGACCTATATGAAACTCACGTTTTTGTATCCTTTTGTCATGCCATCTGTTAACTTTTTCTTTAAACAGTTTGGCATTCTCATAGGCCTGGGTTCTCCATTCATCAAGTGAGCTAATGTCAAAAAGCCTCTTCTCACCGGCAAGTTTGAAATCATAATTGAGCTCTTTAATGGCCCAATATGCCTTATGTTCTAGTTCGAGAGGTAAGTGACATGCTTTTCCATAAACCATCTTATACAGAGACATAACCATAGGATTTTTATATGCAGTTCTATAAGCCCATAATGCATCATCAAGTTTCTTGGACCAATTCTTTCTAGATCTATTAATAGTCTTTTGCAAAATTAATTTAAGCTCTCTATTGCTCAATTCCACTTGACCACTAGACTGTTGATGATATGGAGATGCAATTCTATGATTAACATCATACTTAGCAAGCATTTTACGAAAGGCACCATGAATAAAATGTGAACCACCATCAGTCATTAAGTATCTAGGGACTCCAAACCTCAAAAAAAATAACTTCTTTAAGCATCTTAATAGAGGTGTTATGATCAGCACTACTAGCTGGAATAGCTTCTACCCACTTAGTAACGTAATCAACAGCAACTAAAATATCTGTATACCCATTAGAGGAAGGAAACGGTTACATATAATCAAAGCCCCAAACATCAAATGGTTTAATAAAAAGTGAATAATTCATAGGCATTTCTCGACGTCTACTAATATTGCCAATTCTTTGACATTCATCACAAGACAAAACAAACTTACGGGCATCCTTGAAGAGAGTAGGCCAATAAAAAACGGATTGCAATACCTTATGTGCAGTTCTATCTCCAGCATGGTGTCTGTTGGGGATATAGTTACTGGAGGTAAACCGGCTAGGCATGGCCGGATTAGCTCCATGAAGATTGAAGCCCATAAAGATGAGAAGATACTGGCGCTTTAAGAAGGCCCAAGGCCCAAAGACGGATTAAAGCCTATAGATATGAACCGACTTTATCATGTAAACTTGTATTGTAAGTTAGAGGAATAGAGACCGAGTCGTACACCTCTATGATCCGGCCTCGGGACTCTGTAAACCGGCGGGCGTCAACCTTTGTATATAAAGGGACGACCCGACCACGGTTTGAGGACAAAAAACAACAACTCGAGGGCCAGTCAAAGCGGATTCGCTCCCTGGTCATCGAAACCCTAGCAATACCAATCACAACTAGACGTAGGATTTTACCTTCATCGAAGGGTCCGAACTAGTATAAACTCCCCATGTCCCTTGTCCGGTTTAACCCATCTAAGCTAACCGTTGCGATGGCTCCACGACTAAGTCCTTTCACGAGGACATCTGCCGTGACAAACCCATGACAGTTGGCGCCCACCGTGGGGCTATCGCACGATGGTTTCGAGTTCTTAAAGGGCAGCTTTGATGGACTCAAGGGATACGCTGTGGGCCGGATGACGAAGAGTTGTCGCGGCAAGCTCTACATCGACAACGCAGGATGGGGCCCCGAGGCCTATTCAATCGAATACGGGTACCGGGTCCCCTTTGGTGGGATTCACATCTTCATCGGCAAGATTGGCTAACCGGGCCCTGAGCCGGACACCTGCACCGACAACATCGAGATGGCCCAGCGTGCAAGCCCTTCCCCGGTTCAGCCCATGGCAAAGCATGTTTTTGTAGGTGTCATCCATGGAGCAAAATATGAGGACGGACCGGCATCCGATGGAGAAACCGTTGTCTGCTCCGACGACGAGTCTTCTGGAGAGACCGAATCGCTCTATCAGTTGCAGGATGGCCGGATTAGTGCAGGTTCCGAGGGCAACAGTATTCCGGACTCCCTTGATCTGCCAAACCGGGACGCTATCTTCATGGCCGGTACACAATCAATGCCCCACTCATCAACCGCCGCAGCAATGCTCTCTAGTTTAGCAACAGCCACGCCGGCGAGGGCAGGGAGCTCTACGCCACCTCTGGCTCAAGTTCTGTCTGACTTGTTCGAAGCTTTGGCAACATTGATGGCCGCGGAGGTGGATGCAGCAGCCCGGGATCAGTACAACACGGAGATCGCAAAGGTAAAATATCAGATAACTCAGGCTAAAGCAGACCTAGCAGCAGAGAACGCTAGGATGGCTACAAAACGGGCCGAGTTGGAAGCTCAGGCCTACCAGCTTAGGCTAGATCATAATGCTTCAGAAGAAGTCATGAGAAGAAGATACCGATCGCATCTCCCACCGAGTTATGAGCCAAGAAATCTCTTCAATACGCCCGGAGCAGGAACTAGTAACTAGCCAATATTAAACCGGACAGAGGTGCCAGGAACATGAGAGCCGGTTCAGCCGCACACGACAGACCCGCCTCATCATAACAACATTGTGCCACAGTATGTTCCAACACCTCCTGGTCATTACTCCAACCCGTTGGACAACATTGTGACCGCCGCTTCACGGTTGGCAGCCCTCCTTCAAACAGCTCTAAACCACCAGCATGCATATTTGCACAGTCGTGAGAGGATTCATTCCACCCCTCGTCCAAGACGGAGCTACAGAAGGCACGTTGAGGATGAACCGGTCGTGTCAAGCAGTGCACGTCACCGTAACTCGCCGCAAGGGCACAACCCGGCAGGGGGAGGTGCTAATGCGCATGATGTGGTGGATCATGGTCGCGCACGTCGAGAGGCCGAGTTAGCAGCTCTGCACGGAGCCCGTCAACCTACTCCGCTTCACCCTACCACTTCAGTAGAGCCAGGTGTGGTATTCAGTTCCTTAGGGGTGTCGTGTCTTACCCCCGCTTTGCGTAATGTGAGACTGCCCAAGGATTTCAAAGGACCTCATAAGGTACCCAATTACATCGCCGATCTGCAACCAGAGGCATGGGTTGAAAGCTACGAGATGGCAATGGAGATGTTAGATGTGGATGAAGCAGTATGTGCTAAATACTTCACCATGATGTTGGAAGGAACAGCTCGTACTTGGTTGAAGAGCCTACCAACTAATTTTGTCGGATCATGGGCCGAATTGAAGCACCGGTTTATCCAGAACTTCAAAGATACTTGTAAGCGGCCCATGTCAATTGTGGATCTGGCCGCTTGTGTCCAAGAGGATGGGGAGTCCACGACCCATTGGGTAAAGCGGGTCTTAGCTATTTTGCATTCATCGGATCGTATCAATGCAGATACCGCAGTGCTAACGTTGGAGGGCAATTGCCGTTTTCTGCCACTCAAACAGAAGTTAGGAAGGCTCAAACATCACTGCAATGATATGTCAACGCTTATGGCCGCTTTGGTTAAGTACGCTGATTCAGATAATACCAAAGACTGTGACTCAGAGGAGGACAAACCGGGGAAAGGGAAAAAGAACGGCAACACCAAGGGTCAGCAGCATAATCTGGCAGGCCATGGGAACAATGGTAAGCGCAAGGCCGACAATAGTTTGGACTTTGTGGCTAACACCAATGCTCAGGAGAATGGTCAGCGCCGTAAGGGCAAGCAACCCTAGAGGGGCAGAGGTTCAGGCCCCAATTTGGAGCGCCTGTCAAATCAACCTTGTCCAAAGCATGGATCAAAGGAGAAGCCGACATCGCATCTTTGGACGGATTGTTATATCATGCGAGATTTCAAGAACTCCAATATGTTTCAGTACGATAATGGCCCGCCCGGCGGTTCAGGAGGTGGTTTCCACGGGCCGGGTTACGAAGGCGGTAGCTCCGGTTCAGGATTTCAGGGCAATCAAACCGGACACAACAATCAAGGGAACCAAGGCAACCAAGGAGGTTACAACCATCAAGGGAACCAGCAGCAGCAGCATTCGGGTTATCAGAGCAATCCTAAGCAGTTAAATAGTGGGCAATATCATGTCTTCACCACTAGCTTGTGTAAGCGTGATCAGAAGCTTCACAAGAGGGCGGTGAACTCTGTTGAACCGGCGGTGCCTGAGTATTTGCGCTGGTCTGAGCAACCCATTTTATGGAGTAGAGAGGATCACCCGCCCCGGGTTGACAATCCGGGTCACCTGGCCTTAGTGGTGGCCCCTCAAGTTGGGGGATATAAGTTTACTAAGGTACTCATGGATGGGGGAAGTAGTATCAACATTCTATATTATGATACCTTCCGTCGTATGGGGCTGACAGATAAGAATCTTAAACCGTCAAACACCATTTTCCATGGTGTGGTGCCTGGTAGGTCTGCATATCCAGTGGGCAAGATAGCCTTAGAGGTGGCTTTTGGAGATGATCATGATTCAACATCAGAAACATTGACTTTTGAGGTGGTAAAAATCAAAAGTCCGTATCACGCTTTGTTTGGGCGACCGGCTTACGCTAAGTTCATGGCAAGGCCGTGTTATGTTTATCTACAGCTTAAAATTCTAGGTCATAAGGGGACCATCATAGTACACGAGAGCAGGAAGATCGCTTTGGAATGTGAGGAAGGTGATGCGGCTTATGCTGAGTCGGTTTGTGCCACGGAGGAGCTGAAGTTTTATAAAGACAAAGTTGATCCGGCAGATATGACTTCTTTGAAAAAGCCAACTACGGAACACGATCCGGCGTTGAAATTTAAATCGGCCACAGATACTAAGATGGTTGATTTTGTTCCTGGTGATTCATCCAAGTAGTTCAGCATCAGTGCTACCCTGGATCCCAAATAGGAAAGCACGCTCATCGAGTTCATCCGTGAGAACCGGGACATCTTTGCATGGAAACCTTTTGACATGCCAGGTGTACCGAGGGAACTCGCTGAGCACACACTTAACATTGATCCTAAGTTTAAACCGGTCCGACTGTTTCTCCGCCGCTTCAATGAAGAAAGGCGCAAGGCTATTGGTGAAGAGGTAGCTCGGTTGTTGGCCGCGGGGTTTATCGTGGAGGTCTTTCACCCGGAGTGGTTGGCTAATCCGGTGCTAGTTCTTAAGAAAAACGACACTTGGCGTATGTGTGTAGATTACACAGACTTGAACAAGGCTTGCCCTGCAGATCCCTTTTCCCTCCCTCGTATTGATCGGATTATTGATGCTACGGCGGGTTGTGGCCATTTGTGTTTTCTGGACGCTTATTCTGGTTATCATCAGATCAAAATGGCTGTTAAGGACCAGGAGAAGACGGCTTTTATAACTCCTTTTGGAGCCTTCTGCTATGTCTCCATGCCTATTGGGCTCAAGAGTGCCTAGGCGACTTATCAACGATGTTTTCAGAATTGTCTTCATAAGCAGATTGGGCGCAATGATCATGCATATGTAGATGATATTGTGATAAAGTCCAGGAAGGAGGAAACATTGATAGATGATTTGAGAGAAACCTTTGACAACCTCCGGGTTTACAAGATGATGATCAATCCGGAAAAGTGTGTCTTTGGTGTCCCGACAGGCAAACTCTTGGGTTTTCTGGTGTCAAACAGAGGCATTGATGCTAATTCAGAAAAAATCTCAGCAATTACATCTTTGGCTAAACCGGCGTGTATCAATGACGTTCAGTGTTTGGCCGGCCGAATTGCGGCTTTGATCCGGTTTATCAGTCGTCTTGGGGAGAAGGCTATCCCTCTATATCAGATGCTAAAGAAAACGGATGATTTTGTCTGGAGTGAGGCGGCTGATAAAGCATTTGAGGATCTGAAGAGGCAGCCCCGATCGATAAAGAGCCGTTATTGATGTATGTGGCTGCTAATGCCCGAGCTGTTAGCGTGGCTATTATGGTGGAGCGCAAGGAAGCTGGAAAGGAATATCCGGTTCAACGGCCGGTTTATTATATCAGTGAGGTGCTCATTGAATCAAAGCAGAGGTATCCACATTGGCAGAAGCTGGTGTATGGAGTGTTTATGGCAAGCCAAAAGCTCAAACATTATTTTCAGGATCATCCTATCACAGTGGTTAGTTCAGCCCCTCTAGGAGATATCATTCAAAACAGAGAAGCAACTGGCCAGATTGCTAAGTGGGCTATTGAGCTTGGGCCTCACGGGCTCAAATACACGCCTCTCACAACAATTAAATCTCAAGCGCTTGTGGATTTCATCAATGATTGGACAGAGTTGCAGGCACCAGAGGAAAAGCCAGATAACACGTATTGGACTATTCACTTTGATGGATCCAGACAGTTGGAGGGCTCGGGGCCTGGAGTCATACTAACTTCCCCACAAGGTGACAAGTTTTGTTATGTCCTGCGTTTAATGTTCCCTTGTACTAACAATGCAGCTGAGTATGAGGCCTTGCTCCACGGTCTTCGGATGGCAAAGGAGTTGAACTTAAGCCGAGTTAAGTGCTTTAGTGACTCGAATCTGGTGGCTCAACAGGTGTCTGGCACTTGGGATTCAAAAGACCCACTCATGGCGGCATACCGACAAGAGGTAGACATGGTGGCTGGCCATTTCAAGGGTTATCAAGTTGACCATATAGACCGGCGAAAGAATGAAGCGGCGGACGCTTTAAGCCGCCTTGGTTCTCAGTGTAAACCGGTCCCACCAAATGTCTTTCTTGACATGCTGCATAATCCGTCGGTCAAGGTACCAACAGAGGAGGAGTTGGCTATTCCTGATCCGGAGGCTCAATTGGTGGCAGCTTTGCATGTCATACCAGATTGGACAATCCTATACCTGGCTTACATGAACCGGGGCGAGTTACCGGAGGATGAAACCTCAGCCCGGCAGATAATCCGGCGTTCCAAATCGATGACCATAATCAATGGAGAGTTACATAGTTACAGCGTCTCAGGGGCAATTCAGCGTTGTGTCTCTCCTCAAGAGGGTTGCGAGATTTTGCGAGAAATCCATGAAGGGGATTGTGGTCACCACACCGGTTCAAAGTCTTTGGTAGCTAAAGCTTTTCGCCGTGGTTTTTATTGGTTAATAGCTTATGCTGATGCGGAGGATTTAGTCAAAAGATGTGGCGGTTGTCAAAAATTCGCACGCCGTGCTCATATTCCGGCTCAGGAGTTGAGGATGATTCCAATAACTTGGCCGTTTGCAACTTGGGGGCTTGATATGGTTGTTGGGGAATGTAGCAATTTCAAAAAAATTCCTACGCACACGCAAGATCATGGTGATGCATAGCAACGAGAGGGGAGAGTGTTGTCTACGTACCCTAGTAGACCGAAAGCGGAAGCGTTAGCACAACGTGGTTGATGTAGTCGTACGTCTTCACGATCCGACCGATCCAAGTACCGAACGCACGACACCTCTGAGTTCAGCACTCGTTCAGCTTGATGACATCCCACAAACTCCGATCCAGCAGAGCCTCACGGGAGAGTTCCGTCAGCACGACGGCGTGGTGACAGTGATGATGTTGCTACCGATGTCGGGCTTCGCCTAAGCACCGCTACGATATGACTGAGGTGGAATATGGTGGAGGGGGGCACCGCACACGGCTGGGAGAGATCAACTGATTAACTTGTGTGTAGAGGTGCCCCCTTGCCCCCGTATATAAAGGAGCAAGGGGGGAGGCGGCCGGCCTAGGAGGAGGGCGCGCCATGGGGGGAGTCCTACTCCCACCGGGAGTAGGACTCCTCCTTTCCTTGTTGGAGTAGGAGAGAAGGAAAGAGGAGGAGAGGAAGGAAAAGGGGGTTGCACCCCTTGTCCAATTCGGACCAGAGGGGGGGCGCGGGCCTCCTTCCTTTTGGCCTATCTCCTCTATTCCCGTATGGCCCAATAAGGCCCATATACTCCCCGGCGAATTCCCGTAACTCTCCGCTACTCCGAAAAATACCCGAATCACTCGGAACCTTTCCGATGTCCGAATAAAGTCGTCCAATATATCGATATTTACATCTCCACCATTTCGAGACTCCTCGTCATGTCCCAGATCTCATCCAGGACTCCGAACTCCTTCGGTACATCAAAACTCAGAGACTCATAATATAACTGTCATCGAAACCTTAAGCGTGCGGACCCTACGGGTTCGAGAACAATGTAGACATGACCGAGACACGTCTTCGGTCAATAACCAATAGTGTAACCTAGATGCTCATATTGTCTCCTACATATTCTACGAAGATCTTTATCGGTCAGACCGCATAACAACATACGTTGTGCCCTTTGTCATCGGTATGTTACTTGCCCGAGATTCGATCGTCGGTATCTCAATACCTAGTTCAATCTCGTTACTGGCAAGTCTCTTTTACTCGTTCCGTAATACATAATCCCGCAACTAAATTATTAGTTGCAATGCTTGCAAGGCTAAAGTGATGTGCATTACCGAGAGTGCCCAGAGATTCCTCTCCGACAATCGGAGTGACAAATCCTAATCTCGAAATACGCCAACCCAACAAGTACCTTCGGAGACACCTGTAGAGGACCTTTATAATCACCCAGTTACGTTGTGACGTTTTGTAGCACACAAAGTGTTCCTCCGGTAAACGGGAGTTGCATAATCTCATAGTCATAGGAACATGTATAAGTTATGAAGAAAGCAATGGCAACAAACTAAACAATCAAGTGCTAAGCTAATGGAATGGGTCAAGTCAATCACATCATTCTCCTAATGATGTGATCCCGTTAATCAAATGACAACTCATGTCTATGGCTAGGAAACATAACCATCTTCAATCAACGAGCTAGTCAAGTAGAGGCATACTAGTGACACTCTGTTTGTCTATGTATTCACACATGTATTATGTTTCCGGTTAATACAATTCTAGCATGAATAATAAACATTTATCATGAAATAAGGAAATAAATAATAACTTTATTATTGCCTCTAGGGCATATTTCCTTCAGTCTCCCACTTGCACTAGAGTCAATAATCTATTTCACATCGCCATGTGATTTAACATCAATAGTTCACATCACCATGTGATTAACACCCATAGTTCACATCCAAAGGGTTTACTAGATTCAATAATCTAGCTAGTTCACATCGCTATGTGATTAACGCCCAAAGAGTACTAGGGTGTGATCATGTTTTGCTTGTGAGAGAAGTTTAGTCAGCGGGTCTGCCACATTCAGATCCGTAAGTATTTTGCAAATTTCTATGTCAACAATGCTCTGCACTAAGCTACTCTAGCTAATTGCTCCCACTTTCAATATGTATCCAGATTGAGATTTTGAGTCATCTGGATCAGTGTCAAAACTTGCATCAACGTAACCCTTTACGACGAACCTTTTGCCACCTCCATAATCGAGAAACATATCCTTATTCCACTAAGGATAATTTTGACCAATGTCTAGTGATCTACTCCTAGATCACTATTGTACTCCCTTGCCAAACTCAGGGTAGGGTATACAATAGGTCTGGTACACAGCATGGCATACTTTATAGAACCTATGGCTGAGGCATAGGGAATGACTTTCATTCTCTCTCTATCTTCTACCGTGGTCGGGTTTTGAGTCTTACTCAACTTCATACCTTGTAACACAGGCAATAACTCCTTCTTTGGCTGTTCCATTTTGAACTACTTCAAAATCTTGTCAAGGTATGTACTCATTGAAAAACTTACCAAGCATCTTGATCTATCTCTATAGATCTTGATGCTCAATATGTAAGCAGCTTCACCGAGGTCTTTCTTTGAAAAACTCCTTTCAAACATTCCTTTATGCTTTGCAGAATAATTCTACATTATCTCCGATCAACAATATGTCATTCACATATATTTATTAGAAATGTTGTAGTGCTCCCACTCACTTTCTTATAAATACAGGCTTCACTGCAAGTCTGTATAAAACTATATGCTTTGATCAACTTATCAAAGTGTATATTCCAACTCCGAGATGCTTGCACCAGTCCATAGATGGATCGCTGGAGCTTGCATATTTTGTTAGCACCTTTAGGATTAACAAAACCTTCTGGTTGCATCATATACAACACTTCTTTAATAAATCCATTAAGGAATGCAGTTTTGTTTATCCATTTGCCAGATTTCATAAAATGCGGCAATTGCTAACATGATTCGGACAGACTTAAGCATAGTTACGAGTGAGAAACTCTCATCGTAGTCAACACCTTGAACTTGTCGAAAACCTTTTGCGACAATTCTAGCTTTGTAGATAGTAACACTCCTATCATCGTCTGTCTTCCTCTTGAAGATCCATTTATTTTTTATGGCTTGCTGATCATCGGGCAAGTCAACCAAAGTCCACACTTTGTTTTCATACATGGATCCCATCTCAGATTTTATGGCCTCAAGCCATTTCACGGAATCTGGGCTCATCATCGCTTCCTCATAGTTCATAGGCTCGTCATGGTCAAGTAACATGACCTCCAGAACAGGATTACCGTACCACTCTGGTGCAGATCTCGCTCTGGTTTACCTACAAGGTTCGGTAGTAACTTGATCTGAAGTTTACATGATCATCATCATTAGCTTCCTCACTAATTGGTGTAGTAGTCACAGGAACAGATTTCTGTGATGAACTACTTTCCAATAAGGGAGCAGGTACAGTTACCTCATCAAGTTCTACTTTCCTCCCACTCACTTCTTTCGAGAGAAACTCCTTCTCTAGAAAGGATCCATTCTCAGCAATGAATATCTTGCCTTTGGATCTGTGATAGAAGGTGTGCCCAACATTTTCTATTGGGTATCCTATGAAGATGCACTACTTCGATTTGGTTTTGAGCTTATCAGGTTGAAACTTTTTCACATAAGCATTGCAACCTCAAACTTTAAGAAACGACAGCTTAGGTTTCTAGCCAAACCATAGTTCATATTCATATGGTGTCGTCTCAACGGATTTAGATGGTGCCCTTTTTAATGTGAATGTAGCTGTCTCTAATGCACAACCCCAAAACCATAGTGGTAAATCGGTAAGAGACATCATAGATCGCACCATATCTAATAAAGTACGGTTACGATGTTCGGACACACCATTACACTGTAATGGTGTTCCAGGTGGTGTGAGTAGTGAAACTTTTTCACATTGTTTTAACTGAAGGCCAAACTCGTAACTCAAATATTTTACTTCTGCGATCATATCGTAGATACTTTTATTTTTGTTACGATGATTCTCCACTTCACTCTGAAATTTTTTGAACTTTTCAAATGTTTCAGATTTGTGTTTCATCAAGTAGATATACTCATATCTGCTCAAATCATCTGTGAAGATCAGAAAATAATGATACCTGCCGCGAGCCTCAATGTTCATCGGACCACATACATCAGTATGCATGATTTCCAACAAATCTGTTGCTCGGTCCATTGTTCCGGAGAACCGAGTCTTAGTTATCTTGCCCATGAGGCATGGTTTGCAAGCATCAACTGATTCATAATCAAGTGATTCCAAAAGCCCATCAGCATGGATTTTCTTCATGCGCTTTACACCAATATAACCTAACCGGCAGTGCCACAAAATAAGTTGCACTATCATTATTAAGTTTTCATCTTTTGGCTTCAATATTATAAAAATGTGTATCACCATGATCGAGATCCAACAAACCATTTTCATTGGGTGTATGACCATAGAAGGTTTTATTCATGTAAACAGAACAACAATTATTCTCTAACTTACATGAATAACCATATTGCAATAAACATGATCAAATCATATTCATGCTCAACGCAAACATCAAATAACACTTATTTAGGTTCAACACTAATCCCGAAAGTATAGGGAGTGTGCGATGATGATCATATCAATCTTGGAACTACTTCCAACACACATCGTCACTTCACCCTTAACTATTCTCTGTTCATTCTACAACTCCCGTCTCGAGTTACTACTCTTAGCAACTGAACCAGTATCAAATACCGAGGGGTTGCTACGAACACTAGTAATATACACATCAATAATCTGTATATCAAATATACCTTTGTTCACTTTGCCATCCTTCTTATCCGCCAATTACTTGGGGTAGTTCCGCTTCCAGTGACCAGTCCCTTTGCAGTAGAAGCACTCAGTTTCAAGCTTAGGTCCAGACTTGGGTTTTTTCACTTGAGCAGCAACTTGCTTGCTGTTCTTCTTGAAGTTCCCCTTTCTTCCCTTTGTCCCTTTACTTGAAACTAGTGATTTTGTTTACCATCAACACTTGATGCTTTTATTGATTTCTACCTTCGTCGATTTCAGCAACACGAAGAGCTTGGGAATCATTTTCGTTATCCCTTGCATATTATAGTTCATCATGAAGTTCTACTAACTTGGTGATGGTGACTAGAGAATTCTGTCAATCACTATTTTATCTGGAAGATTAACTCCCACTTGATTCAACGATTGTAGTACCCAGACAATCTAAATACATGCTCACTGCTTGAGCTATTCTCCTCCATCTTTTAGCTATAGAACTTGTTGGAGACTTCATATCTCTCAACTCGGGTATTTGCTTGAAATATTAACTTCAACTCCTGGAACATCCATATGATCCATGACGTTCAAAACGTCTTTGAAATCCCGATTCTAAGCTGTTAAGCATGGTGCACTAAACTATCAAGTAGTCATCATGTTGAGCTAGCCAAACGTTCATAACGTCTGCATCTGCTCCTGCAATAGGTTTGTCACCTAGCGGTGCATCAAGGACATAATTCTTCTGTGCAGCAATGAGGATAATCCTCAGATCACGGATCCAATCTGCATCACTGCTACTAACATTTTTCAACTTAGTTTTCTCTAGGAACATATAAAAATTAAACGGGGAGCAACATCGCGAGCTATTGATCTACAACATAGATATGCTAATACTACCAGGACTAAGTTCATGATAAATTAAAGTTCAATTAATCATATTACTTAAGAACTCCCACTTAGATAGACATCCCTCTAATCATCTAAGTGATCACGTGATCCAAATCAACTAAACCATAACCGATCATCACGTGAAATGGAGTAGTTTTCAATGGTGAACATCACTAGGTTGATCATATCTACTATATGATTCACGCTCGACCTTTCAGTCTCAGTGTTCCTAGGCCATATCTGCATATGCTAGGCTCGTCAAGTTTAACCTGAGTATTCTGTGTGTGCAAAACTGGCTTGCACCGTTGTAGATGGATGTAGAGCTTATCACACCCGATCATCACGTGGTGTCTGGGCACGACGAACTTTGACAACAGTGCATACTTAGGGAGAACACTTTTATCTTGAAATTTAGTGAGAGATCGTCTTATAATGCTACCATCAATCAAAGCAAGATAAGATGCATAAAAGATAAACATCACATGCAATCAATATAAGTGATATGATATGGCCATCATCATCTTGTGCTTGTGATCTCCATCTCCGAAGCACCGTCATGATCACCATCGTCACCGGCGCGACACCTTGATCTCCATCGTAGCATCATCGTCGTCTCGCCAATCTTATGCTTCCACGACTATCGCTACCGCTTAGTGATAAAGTAAAGCATTACAGCGCAATTGCATTGCACACAATAAAGCGACAACCATATGGCTCCTGCCAGTTGCCAATAATTCGGTTACAAAACATGATCATCTCATACAATAAAATTTAGCATCATGTCTTGACCATATCACATCACAACATGCCCTGCAAAACAAGTTTGACCTCCTCTACTTTGTTATTGCAAGTTTTACGTGGCTGCTACGGGCTTAGCAAGAACCGTTCTTACCTACGCGTCAAAACCATAATGATAGTTTGTCAAATTGGTGCTGTTTTAACCTTCGCAAGGACCGGGCGTAGCCACACTCGGTTCAACTAAAGTTGGAGAAACTGACAACCGCCAGCCACCTGTGTGCAAAGCACGTCGGTAGAACCAGTCTCGCGTAAGTGTACGCGTAATGTTGGTCTGGGCCGCTTCATCCAACAATACCGCTGAACCAAAGTATGACATGCTGGTAAGCAGTATGACTTATATCGCCCACAACTCACTTGTGTTCTACTCGTGCACGACATCAACGCATAAAACCTAGGCTCGGATGCCACTGTTGGGGAACGTAGCAATTTCAAAAAATTTCCTACGCACACGCAAGATCATGGTGATGCATAGCAACGAGAGGGGAGAGTGTTGTCTACATACCCTCGTAGACCGAAAGCGAAAGTGTTAGCACAACGTGGTTGATGTAGTCGTACGTCTTCACGATCCGACCAATCCAAGTACCGAACGCACGACACCTCCGAGTTCAGCACACGTTCAGCTTGATGACGTCCCGCGAACTCCGATCCAGCAGAGCTTCACGGGAGAGTTCCTTCAGCACGACGGCATGGTGACAGTGATGGTGTTGCTACTTACGCAGGGCTTCGCCTAAGCACCGCTACGATATGACCGAGGTGGAATATGGTGGAGGGGGGCACCGCACACAGCTGGGAGAGATCAACTGATTAACTTGTGTGTAGAGGTGCCCCCTGCCCCCGTATATAAAGGAGCAAGGGGGGAGGCGGCCGGCCTAGGAGGAGGGCGCGCCAAGGGGGGAATCCTACTCCCAACGGGAGGAGGACTCCTCCTTTCCTTGTTGGAGTAGGAGAGAAGGAAAGAGGAGGAGAGGGAGAAGGAAAAGGGGGCTACACCCCTTGTCCAATTTGGACCAGAGGGGGGGCGCAGGCCTCCTTCCTTTTGGCCTATCTCCTCTATTTCCGTATGGCCCAATAAGGACCATATACTCCCCGACGAATTCCCGTAAGTCTCCGGTACTCCGAAAAATATCCGAATCACTCAGAACCTTTCCGATGTCCGAATATAGTCGGCCAATATATGGATCTTTACGTCTCGACCATTTCGAGACTCCTCGTCATGTCCCCGATCTCATCCGGGACTCCGAACTCCTTCGGTACATCAAAACTCAGAAACTCATAATATAACTGTCATCGAAACCTTAAGCGTGCGGACCGTACGGGTTCGAGAACAATGTAGACATGACCGAGACACATCTCCGGTCAATAACCAATAGCGGAACTTGGATGCTCATATTGGCTCACACATATTCTACGAAGATCTTTATCAGTCAGACCGCATAACAACATACGTTGTTCCCTTTGTCATCGGTATGTTATTTGCCCGAGATTCGATCGTCGGTATCTCAATACCTAGTTCAATCTCGTTACTGGCAAGTCTCTTTTACTCGTTCCGTAATACATCATCCCGCAACTAACTTATTAGTTGCAATGCTTGCAAGGCTTAAGTGATGTGCATTACCGAGAGGGCCCATAGATACCTCTCCGACAATCGGAGGGACAAATCCTAATCTCGAAATACGCCAACAAGTACCTCCGGAGACACCTGTAGAGCACCTTTATAATCACCCAGTTACGTTGTGACATTTGGTAGCACACAAAGTGTTCCTCCGATAAACGGGAGTAGCATAATCTCATAGTCATAGGAACATGTATAAGTTATGAAGAAAGCAATAGCAACAAACTAAACGATCAAGTGCTAAGCTAATGGAATGGGTCAAGTCAATCACATCATTCTCCTAATGATGTGATCCCGTTAATCAAATGACAACTCATGTCTATGGCTAGGAAACATAACCATCTTCGATCAACGAGCTAGTCAAGTAGAGGCATACTAGTGACACTCTGTTTGTTTATGTATTCACACAAGTATTATGTTTCCGGTTAATACAATTCTAGCATGAATAATAAACATTTATCATGAAATAAGGAAATAAATAATAACTTTTTATTGCCTCTAGGGCATATTTCCTTCAATGGTTGGACCCTTCAAGCGATCCAAGGACAAAAAGACCCACTTATTAGTGGCAGTTGACAAATTCACCAAATGGGTGGAAGCAGAGCCAGTCAGTAAGTGTGATGCGGCCACGACAGTTCAGTTCATCAAAAAGGTGATATTCCGATTTGGCTTTCCACACAGTATTATAACTGATAATGGTACTAATCTGTCAAAGGGAGAGATGGAGGAATTTTGCCAACATGAGCACATCCGGCTTGATATAGCATCGGTGGCTCACCCCCAATCTAATGGTCAAGCGGAGAGGGCAAATCAAGAAATTTTGAGAGGTATTAAACTCCGGCTTATGGTTCCTTTGAAGCGGACACCGGGTTGTTGGGTTGAGGAGTTACCTTCTGTGTTATGGAGCATCAACACCACACTCAACAGATCTACGGGTTACACGCCTTTCTTCATGGTTTATGGAGCGGAGGCAGTTCTTCCTAGTGACATACGTCATGACTCGCCCCGTGTGGCAGCTTATATTGAAGCTGATAATGAGACAGCACGTCAGGATTCCCTGGAACTGTTAGATGAGGAGCGTGATCTTGCAGCAGCACATTCGGTGATTTATCAACAAGATCTCCGACGTTATCACAACCGCCGGGTTAAGACCAGAACTTTTCAAGAGGGCGATTTGTGCTCCGCCTCATCCAGGATCAGACTGATATGCACAAATTATCCCCACCTTGGGAAGGACCTTTTGTGGTCAGCAAGAATCTGCACAACGGGTTATACTACCTCACTGATGTTCGAGAGCACAAAGACTCACGTAAATCGGAGGAGGAGACCAAGCGGCCGTGGAATATAGCTCTTCTTCGGCCTTACTATACTTGAGCCACAAGCTCTTCGTATGTACATATTTATGACAATGTTTATATTATATAATAAACCGGAGCCTCGAATAAAGCGGGGTCTCTGTTCTTTTTACATCGTGTGTGAGCTTACAAGAGTTTCTACTGACAAAGCGGAGTTTTGTTAAACCGGTCTCTGCGGCCACACGGATATAAAGAAAATCACTAGGGGGCTTGGTCATATCTGAACCATAGCTACACCTCTTGATCGGTTTGAAACCACAAAGGGATATCACTAGGGGGCTTGGTTGTTGTCACACCAAAGCTACACCTCTTGATCAGTTTAACACCACAAAGGGATATCACTAGGGGGCTTGGTTGTTAGCGCACCATAGCTACACCTCTTGATAGGCGTTAAGCCAAAAGGAAATTATGTGGAGCCAAAGAGAGTTTGTTGCATTAAGCACAGCTCAAACATAGGTATCCACCGAGCACAAATCACATATTACCTGGGGGCTCTTTGCTTCTCAAAGAACAATGAGTTTTGAACCCTTGTAATAGGCTATCAAGCCAGGCTTGGAAGCCAGGTGTATTCACCTAAAACCCTGGGTTATCCTGCCTCTTTAAGTAAGTCACTCCATCCAGGTAAACCTGGTATGACCCATCAAACATTTGACAAGTCAATCCCATGGACCCCGAACTTGTCAAAGTTAAATTGGTGATTGGTTAAAGATAGAGGTCCATCTTAAAAAGGCTTCGCAAAATGTTTTAACTCAGCGGCCTGGCAGCCCATGAAAAGCCTCGATTTTGGGCCCGACAGCCCATGAAAAGCCTTGCATATTTCTATTGTTTTTGTTGTTTTTATGATAAGGGATTGATAAACATTTTTCTGACAAACCGGTGTTCATTACAAACCGGCATGACTTTCAGCGCTTCGTTGTTAGTACATGATCAGATTCTAAACTGGTAGCGAATTGCTCCGGACTGGTCTTGACTAGATGTCACCAACCTTATACGAACAAATCAACGGCTTTTTAGCCCAATACGATTTCTACATCAACCGGAAAGAGGGCCAGGAGTTATCAACACTCGGATTGATGTTTTTACCTCTATCATACAAGCAGTTGGTCAGCTAACGAGGTATGTCACAGATATTACTTGTTTTATCGGATTACTACAAACTTTGGTTATCCATCCAAGTTGTGTATGGCTTTTGGGCATCATGACCCGTCTAGTCTAAACCACTAGGATGCTTTTTAGTTTTCATATGCAGGAACATAAAGGATTATGCATACATGAATTCCAAAAGTGGAGCAAGTTTTCACAATGTCCAAGCAGCACAAAACATGCTCGATGGCATGGCAGATAAAGGGATTTTTGCTATCCTATTACAAGAAGCTTCAAAATGGCTCCAATTGAATAATTGTTTCTAAGCAATGGCACACATTAGCTGGTAAATCGGCTGCTGGTTTAAGATGCTTCATCTAGACGGCTTGATGGTTGAGGATCATTTGGTGCAATCACTTCTTCATCCCTCCCCAGACGCTGGAAATCAACCGTTGACCAATCGATTCCGGTTAAAGCTTGAAACACGGCTTCTTCATGGATAAGGTTGGAGGGGTTAATGTCAGGAGCGTAAGTATGCTTACGGATTGGAGGCACAAGTTCTTTGACTTCATGGATTTCGGCAGGCTGTCTCTTCCCTCCAGTGTCGTAAGCCGGCTGGAAATGAGATAAGTCTGTGTCTTCTGCCAGTTTGCTGGCTATTGGCCGCATCTCCTTTGTCAGCCTTCGGAGATCATCATTGTCGAAGTTTGAAGCGTCCTCCTTCACACCTAGATATCCTTTAATGATGTCATCCGCTTCAAGATCCGGAATCCATGCTTTGGCCTGGATTAGTGCAGTCAGCGCTCCTGCTCTTGCGGCTGCCTTCTTCAGTTCAGTAATCCAGGATAGTAGCATGGCTAGCTTCTTAAGGGTTTCTTTTATCAGTGTTGGTGCCGGTTTATTGTAGGCTGCAGTGCATATAGCACGCTGGATCCAGCGTAAAGCTATTCTATTAAGGTGTAAGCCGCTTTAAGCTTCATCCGCATATTAGTGCCCAGATGAGTAATGCGAGTGCCTGTCATGGTTTAATATCAGCCAGACTGGTAAACAATAAGATCTCATGAATTGGACAAACAGCATAAGGAGATACTTACCAAATACAGCGGACGTCATGGCGTTGATTCGCCGCTTCAAACCGGTTAGTTCATCTACAACTGGCTTCAGGGCTGCTTCGGCATCCTCAGCTCTTTTGGTTAAACCGGCCTTTTCGGTTTCCCACTCAGCATGTTCCTTGTTAAAAGACTCCTTTAGCTTTTCCATAGCTGTCAGGGCTTTGGTCAGCTCCTCCTTGGCTTTCACAGCCTCTGCTTGTTGGGACTTCACGTTCTCTTGCAAATCAGCGGTTCAGGCATCTCTATTGCTTAGCTCGGCCTGTAACAGCGAAGATATGTCAACAACAGGATATGTTTTCTAAGTACTAAGCGTATAACAAGTTATGCACTTCGTACTTGGGGGCTAATGACTATTTTCTCTATTATCAATACATTTTTTATAAGTCTCCAGAACAATGCAAGCATTATCCTTGACACTTGGGGGCTAATGTACATCTGTTCAAAACGGACGCATGGATTCAAGACCCGGATTATCTCGCAAAGCTAAACCGGCCTTTGGGGGCTACACTGAGGAAAGCTACATAATTACATTGGTAAAGTATCGGTTTTGTTTTCTCTAAGGACCTGACATTTTGAGGGTCAGTAGGAGAGGATTAAAGTATTACAAAGTCCTGGTTTAAGATTAACATCATAAAACAGCCCTTGGGGGCTACTTGGGCTAGTGTTTCAACTTTGGAATCAAGAAATAAAGGGAGATGAAAATACCTCATAGCGTTCCTTCATCAAGTTCACCAAACCGGCCTCATAATCTCGGTTTGAGTACAGACGGTTTAAAAAACCGAAATGGAGTTCTTCGGCGCTGAGATGAGCATAACTTGACAAATCCGTGCTCCATTTGCCCTTCTCCATGGCAGCACGCTCTTCTTTGGTGCTATGTTTGGCCAAGATTACAGGATGGCCAGGAGAGTTGTGGCCCATGCCAGTAATGATAACGTCATCTCCTGGGCATCGAGTAGCTTTTGTGGGTGATGGTGGAGTGCTAGTAACTCTCACCAGACTAGCCTGGATTGGAGCTGCCGGTTCTGTATCAGGAACAGCAGTATCAACTTCAGTTTGTTCATTAATATTCCGGTCTTGAGGAGGTGGGTCATCAAAGGTAGCATCGGGATGGGGACCCTCCGGTTCACGAGTTTGGCCCGGTTCATCTGTTTGCTCCTGTTCAAGAACCACCTGGTCTTCAGACGAATTGTTCACCCGAGCTTTTTTGCTGGGTCTGGCTTTGGCTCTGCAAATAAAAATAAAAGAGGTGAAAATTTAGCATATTACTCAGAATATGTAAAACATTCGAAGAAAGGGTTTGAGTATTTACCCAGCTACAGTTCTGAGAGTAGGGAGTTGGGTTGCTGTTAACTTGCCAGAGGATGAGGGAGGTGTCACCTGATAATTTGAATTGGACGGATTAAGAGGTTGTCTGAAATAACCTGCCTTGGGATAAGAATTGTCAGAAGTGGGGAAGACCTTAGATCGGCGCTTTCGAACCAGGGTATCAGGTAAACCAGCCGAAGTGACCTGTTGGCCGCTGTGCCGGGTTGTCGGGCAAGCTTCATGCTGCTGCGTCTTCAAAATAAATGTTGGTTCCAAGTAAGCAAGAGGATGAGAAAAGCTTACTTTTCGGACCGCTTGACGGGTTTTTTGTGTTGGCATAGAGTCTGAACCGGAAGAAAGGGTAATTACCTCTACATCATCAGCCTGACTGCCTTCTACGTCCTCCTGATAAAGATCATTGTTAATGAGATGCATGAAAATGGAGCCAAGGGAGTCAAGTTCTACCTCAACTTCCGGTTCCTCTGCATCTTCATCAAGTTCCATGTTGATACGTTCGGCTGTTTTCCGCTTTGAGGTTCGCTTGACGGCTTTGGTTTTGGGACGGGATGGCTTTGCCGCTTTATCTGCGGATTTCCGCTTCCAGAAGGGATCATCACCCTGTTTATACACAAACAGAAGAAAGCTTACAAGTTGAACAATTTAAAGATATTAAAGATAAAAAGGAAGCATAGTGCTTACAGCAAGCGGTTTATTTTGAGTGTAGAAGGGGTTCAAGCCGGTTTGGCAACAGACTGATTCCGATTCATTCAAAATTTTCTTAACACCTTCAGTGACCTCTTCATCGGTTAACTGAATGTTGATGTGGCATTGGGGGTCTTCTAATTCACCGGTGTACTCACACATTAAACCGGGGTGGTGGCTTAGTGGCAAGATGCTCCAAGATATCCAGCAACACACAAAATCAACGCCTAATAAACCGTTGGCCATAAAGGACCGGAGCTTGGCGACTTGAGGGGCATATTTGGCTCGTTCCGTAGAACTTAAACGTTGTGACATTGGATGATGTTGGAAAGTCGGTGATCACGGTAGCCTAGAAGAGGGTTCTCATCTTCAGGAGAGGTATCTATGTAATAGAACCAAGTCTGGTTCCATTCCTTAGGGTGACTGTGCAGTTTGGAATGAGGGAATTCAACTTCTTTCCGCTTTTGAACAGAGACAGCACCAAGTTCAGTGTTGGGACCGTTTACAAATTCTGTACGCCGGTTCAAATGAAAAAAGTCCCGGAACAGCTCAGCAGTTGGTTCTTCTTGTAAGTACACTTCACAGAAGACTTGGAAGTTGCATAGACTGGACACCGAGTTGGGTCCGATATCTTGAGGATGGAGTTGGAAACTAGCAAGCACATCTCGGAAAAACTTCGACCCGGGCGGTTTGAAACCACTGCCTATGTGGTCGACAAAGACCACTACCTCACCCTGCCTCAGGGTAGGAGGATTCTCTGTTCCTGGAACTCACCATCGAATTTCAGTTTTCTTAGGCAAGGTGCCGATATTGACCATTCCATTCAACTGTTCTTCGGTGACCCGGGAAGGAGCCCAGTTGCAAGCGAAAAACTGTTTGGCCATTGTGAAACGAAAAGCTGAAAAAGAAATGCCGGTTTACAAATCATTCATGGTGGTACGCAAGATGCAATGGATTAAAAATATCCAGATATGTGAAATTGCGTAAACCAGAGACTGATACAATAATGAATGACAAGGTCATATCAAGGGTATACATGTGTTGTTAAACCGGACTATTACAATGAATGTAAAGGAGGTTTGCCGGTTTACCAGGGGACTAATGGTATGAGATAGATTGTTTTTACCAGGGTAAACCGCCTATATGGTAAAGAGGATACAGATCTAAGGTGAAAAAGGGCTAAGTAAGGTAAAATAGGTTTCGCAGTTTAACATGGGAATTTCAGATCTGCTGTATGTTGGATAATCAAAATATATTTTGGTCTAATCTCAAGTACGCAAAAGATTCAGTAAGTTCAGATGAGTTTGATATCAAGCAGATGCCTTAACAGGAAGAAAGGAGTTTAGACTACAAAAAGTGTTGAAAGTGCTGAAAACAATCAGATCTAACTGGCCATTATTATTGCTAAAGGAGGAACAATTTCAAGCTATGAAGAACACCGAACCCTAATGGCGGATCTGGGGTAAGGAGAAGAGGAACTTACTGGTGCAGGAGGAAGCAGTGGAGGATCACCGTGTTTCTCTGGTAAGATCAGGTCGATGCATCGGCCTTTGTTGAAGCAGAGGTGGAGCTCAGTGACGGCGGAGGCGTTCAGGGGCAGAGATGTCGCGAGGAGGAAGAAGAAGTGAAGGAGACGAAGGGGAAAAGGAGAAGGACCTATGGTCCTATTTATAAGGCGAAGCGATAAAGCGACAAGTGCGGGAATCGAGGAGCTCAAAAATGGATAGTTAATAAGGGTGTCACCTCGATGATTGGATATACATAAATGAAGGTAATCTTCAGCTACAAAGAATAGATGACGTCGGGGCAGTTTACTACGGATCAAAAGGATGACATCACGACGGTTTACCAGATTTATATGAAGATGACAGGGCAAGAATTTTTCTAAGTATTGAAGATTGACCTGAACAAGTTCAAATCAATCTGGGGCCTAATGTTGGGGATATAGTTACTGGAGGTAAATCGGCTAGGCATGGCCGGATTAGCTCCATGAAGATTGAAGCCCATAAAGATGAGAAGATAATGGCGCTTTAAGAAGGCCCAAGGCCCAAAGACGGATTAAAGCCTGTAGATATGAACCGACTCTATCATGTAAACGTGTATTGTAAGTTAGAGGAATAGAGACCGAGCCGGACACCTATGATCTGGCCTCGGGACTCTGTAAACCAGCGGGCGTCAACCTGTGTATATAAAGGGACGGCCCAACCACGGTTTGAGGACAAGAAACAACAACTCGAGGGCCAGTGAAAGCGGATTCGCTCCCTGGTCATTGAAACCCTAGCAATACCAATCACAACTAGACGTAGGCTTTTACCCTCATCGAAGGGGCCGAACTAGTATAAACTCCCCGTGTCCCTTGTCCGGTTTAACCCCTCTAAGCTAACCCGTTGCGATGGCTCCACGACTAAGTCCTTTCACAAGGACATCTGCCGTGACAAACCCACGACAGTGTCCTCCATAAGCCTCAGAGCGACACTTGTGTAGGATCTGTTCCTGTTCATGCTCAGGTACACAATGTCTAATAGCACCATCTACTCCTTCTTTATAAAGGTGTGGGTGTCCCCTTTTACTTCTTTTCGTGTGCAGGTGTTAAATGTTTTCGGATTGGACCGAGACTTTTCATGCGGCCTTGGTTTACTACTGGTAGACCTCCTGCCAAGTTTCGTGCCATTTGGACTTCGGTTGATACTCCAACGGTTAACCAAGGGACCGAACAGGCCTCGTGTGTGTTGCAGCCCAACACCCCTCCAAAGTGGCCCAAGACCCACCTAAACCTCCTCCATCATCTCGGTCGTTTGATCACGATCGTGTGGCCGAAAACCGCACCTCATTTGGACTCTCCTAGCTCCCTCTACCTATAAATATGTGTCTCCCTCCGAAATTCTCGCGCAGATAAACCCTAACTTTCGTCCACCTCGCGCCGCCTGACAATTTCCCCGCCGACGGACATGTCCAGCCGCCACATCGCTCCAACCAATGGGAGCACGACACGTCAGCCTCTCCGCCTCCCGCGCCCAACCGCATGGCGCCACCTGTCCCGCCGCCCTCTCGCCGCCGCACCGGCCCGCCGCGGCCCATCGCGGGCCCGCTCGGACCCGGATCTCACTGCCGCCTGGCCCGCTCTGCCCCGGTGCCTCGTGCGCCCGAGAGCCTCGCCGTCCGGCCGCGCCGCCCCGCTAGCTCGCCGGCGGCGACCTCCACACGGCCGCCCGACCGCCTGTCACCGGCGCGCCTCGCCACTCCGGCGCCTCGCTCCGCCCCGCGCCACCTCGCGTGCTTCCTCCGCCGCCCGCTTCCCTCCTCAGCCATCGCAGCGCCGCGCTGCCACCTCGCTGTAGAGCTCGCCGAAGACCGCCGTCACTTTGCCGCTCCACCGCCTGTCACCGGCCGCCTCCCTCGCCGCCGAAGAGCGCCGCTCGGTCCGGCTCCAACCCAGATCCGGCAGGGACGCGACTGGCGTCGCCCGATCTTCCCTTCGCCGGAGCACCTCGGACCCCGTCGTCTCCACCACAGCCGGCCATGGCCTCGGCCTCGCCGGAGTTCAGATCTGGATGCGGTCGTCCTAGTTCCTCACCGCGCCTCGATCCAAACGCTTTGTCCCCGAGCCGTACCACTTCATCCCGCATCACCCCGTCCAGTTTCCAGAGGGTATAATTTCTTCTAAGTCTTTTCCCAGTGATATTTTATGCCTCTGTTCATCAGCTCATAATTCATCACCCCTTGCTCTGTTTTGAGCGTGTAGCATATCAAAATGTTCGTCTCGACGAGTACATCATTTCATCTCATTGAATCATTTTCATTTGAGGTTACCTTGATGTCCGAAATGCTGTTGGAAGAGGGCTATGTGAGTAATTTGTCAGATCTGTTTCAGCAAATGGCATTTTGCCATTTTTGCCATGATTAATGTGTGCATGCTATGATCCTAAGCTCTACATGTGTTTGGTTATATGCTATGCCATCTTTATAGTGGTGCTTGCCATGTATTTTTGTGATATTTGTGGTGACTAGCACAAGCTTGCAAAGTAGCGTAATCGGTAATGCTGATTTCAGGGACTTAGTTTTTCACAAAGTCCTTGTCCTGATTTTGTCGTTATGCCATATGTTCATGTTGTTTCCCAGTGATCCGTGTCTCTTTTGAGGATGATCAGTAAGGATGATTTGTTAACATTGTGGTGCTCTATCCATCCATGTATTTGTTTGCATTTATGGAGCACCCTAGCTTGAGTCAATCGAGCTCTACTTTTGCTATTTCGTGAATCTTGGCAGATTGTTGACTTGTTAGCGATTTTGCTGAGGATGTTGCTATTGATCCGTGCATGCTATGTTGTTGTTCTTGCCATGTCTAGCTTCTATGCCATGTATTCTTGATGGGTGTATGCTTAGTTTGTCATGCCATGCTCTGTAGTGAGTGCATCGAGCTCGTGAACATGCCTACTCGTTAACTGTTTTGCATGCTCCATTTTTTCACTAAGTCTGAGATCTGTTTATGTTTTTGCCATGTTCACATGCTTGCAATTGTATTTTCTGATCCCTTTTGGCTCAAGGTCACTAAGGGACTTTTGTTAAGTGCTTTGAGTAGCTTCATGTCATGCCTTGATTTGCCATGTTAAGTTCCTGTAGCGTGTAGTTTTCATGCTCTAAAGTGTGCTACCTGATGTTAAATTCCAGACTCGTGTTAATTTCACTAAGTCTGAAACCTTTCCAGTGGCACTCTTGGATTTCCAAGTTGAGGCCAGGTTCAATCATTCCTTTCCAAATCATGCATATGCATCGCATACCGCATCCTGCATATCATACCATATTCATGTGTTGGTTGTTTACTATGTTGTGTGCTTCTTTCCGGTGTTGCTTCTTTGGGTTGGTTCCGATAACGTTGTGTTTGTGAGGACCCGTTCGACTACGTCCGTTTGTCTTCTTCATGGACTCGTTCTTCTTCCTTGCGGGATTTCAGGCAAGACGACCATACCCTTGAAATCACTTCTATCTTTGCTTGCTAGTTGCTCGCTCTTTTGCTATGCCTATGCTGCGATACCTACCACTTGCTTATCATGCCTCCCATATTGTTAAGCCAAGCCTCTAACCCACCTTGTCCTAGCAAATCATTGTTTGGCTATGTTACCGCTTTGCTCAGCCCCTCTTATAGCGTTGTTAGTTGCAGGTGAAGATTAAAGTTTGTTCCTTGTTGTAACATGGAGATGTCGTTCCTTGTTGGAACATGTTTACTTGTTGGGATATCACAATATCTCTTATCTGATTAATGCATATATATATATACTTGGTAAAGGGTGGAAGGCTCGGCCTTATGTCTGGTGTTTTGTTCCACTCTTGCCGCCCTAGTTTCCGTCATATCGGTGTTATGTTCCCGGATTTTGCGTTCCTTACACGGTTGGGTTATAATGGGAACCCCTTGACTGTTTGCCTTGAATAAAACTCCTCCAGCAAGGCCCAACATTGGTTTTACCATTCGCCACCTAGCCTTTTCTTTCCATTGGGTAGGCCTGCCCAAGGGTCATCTTTATTAAACCCCCGGGCCAGTGCTCCTCTAAGTGTTGGTCTAACCCAGAGCATCGTGCGGGGCTGTCCCTTGGAAGCTTGGGTTACGTTGGCTCCTGTACGCTTAGCTTATCCGGTGTGCCCTGAGAACGAGATATGTGCAGCTCCTATCGGGATTTGTCGGCACAGTGGGTGGTCTTGCTGGACTTGTTTTACCATTGTCAAGGATGTCTTGTAACCGGGATGCCGAGTCTGATCGGGTCTTCCCGCTAGAAGGAATATCCTTCGTTGACCGTGAGAGCTTGTGATGGGCTAAGTTGGGACTCCCCTGCAGGGTTTTGAACTTTCGAAAGCCGTGCCCGCGGTTATGGGAAGATGGGAATTTGTTAATGTCCGGTTGTAGAGAACTTGACACTTAACGTAATTAAAATGCATCAACCGCGTCTGTAGCCGTGATGGTCTCTTCTCGGCGGAGTCCGGGAAGTGAACACGGTGTTGGAGTTATGCTTGACGTAGGTTGTTTTAGGATCACTTCTTGATCATAGTTCATCGACCGTGCTTTTGCCTTCTCTTCTCGCTCTCTTTTTGAATATGTTAGCCACCATATATGCTAGTCGCTTGCTGCAGCTCCACCTCATACCTTTACCTTACCTATAAGCTTAAATAGTTTTTATCGCGAGGGTCTGAGATTGTTGAGTCCCCGTGACTCACAGATACTTCCAAAACCAGTTTGCAGGTGCCGAGGTTACCGTGCAGGTGACGCAACTGAGTTTCAAGGAGGAGCTCGATGAAGATCTTGTTCATCGTGTTGTTTCGTTTCAGTTGATCAGTAGTGGAGCCCAGTTGGGGCGATGGGGGATCTGTAGCATTATGGGTAATCTTCTTTTATATTGATTCCGTAGTCGGACCTTGTTTGTATCTGGATGTTGTAATGTTTTATTCATGTATTGTGTAAAGTGGCGATTGTAAGCCAACTCTGTACCTCTTTCTTATTCAGTACATGGGATGTGTAAAGATTACCCCTCTTGCGATATTGCCTTCAATGCGGTTATGCCTCTAAGTCTTCTTTTATATTGGTTCCATAGTCGGACCTTGTTTGTATCTGGATGTTGTAATGTTTTATTCATGTATTGTGTGAAGTGGCAATTGTAAGCCAACTCTGTACCTCTTTCTTATTCGGTACATGGGATATGTAAAGATTACCCCTCTTTTGACATTGCCTTCAATGCGGTTATGCCTCTAAGTCGTGCTCTGACATGTGGGAGATATAGCCGCATAGACGGTGTTACAAGTTGGTAATCAGAGCCTTCCCCGACCTTAGGAGCCCCCTGCTTGATCAAATCGCTGGCGTTATTGAGTCTAGAAATGTTTTGAGTCTTATAGGATTATATATATATCAGAGAGTAGGATTCTTTTTACTCCTCAGTCCCTTCGTCGCTCTGGTGAGGCATCCTGACGTAGAGTTTTGACTCTTCTCTTCTCAAATTTCACTAAAAAAATTTAGGATCACGCGGGTATCTTGGAATCGTTCCGATGGTTTTGTGACGAGAACATTGTTCTTGGTGCCTCCTGACATTTAGGGGTTGTGGCAGTGTCCCGGGGAGTTGAGCTCCGAGGTGTTGTCGTCACAATTTTATCGTTGCAGTTCTGGAATACCTGAGATTAGTTTCGCCGACATCGAAGATCTCTTTTATGTAGTTGTTGGTTAGATAACCTCGACGCCACCCAGTACTGGGGCGGGAGTTCGGGAGTATTGCCATAACTCGTATAACGGATGCTTTTCGAAGGTTGAGGTAGATGATTTCTGAAGGTTTCTTGGTTATGTGTTGAAGGATGGATATAGCTGGATATAGGATTTGTTAGTTTTGGGTGAGATATTATGCGTCCCCTGTATCCCCAACACCTGATTGCATAACCGGAAAATTGCAGGAATTTATAAGTGGGAATTCAAGTAGCTCTTAGGATATCTTTCCGACAGATGTATGATATGAAATTGGGGTTCGACGTCTAGTGGTCCGCCTATCCACGGTTGGTTTTATAGTGGTCTCATTGTGTCTTAAAGAGTCCTTGGCTATGCTGACTCGGGGACGCTTCGTATGTCATGTGCACTGCCTTGTACATGATGGTGTTGTACGATCGAGCCCGTGTAGGCCCCACCATGAAAACTTCAGACGAAATCTCTATCATATGTTTGTTCCGGCTTATTCTGCAAGCCAATTCTTTGTTTTGTTTTGAGTTGTGGTATTCGAGTTGCTTCGAAGTCAAATGTTGATTCCATACCTGTTCCTAAGCGGTGTTCTCATACTCTGATGCGAATACTGATCCTTCTTGATAATCGAGATTGTCATGTAAATCCTGTTCAACCGGTGTGTTTCTCTTCAAGTGGATCTGATCATTTCAACATCTACAAGATCAAGTATCAGTTCTTCTCAACGGTGTTTGTTTTATCCATCTCCAAGTTGCCTTTGTTTTTCCCGCCCACCCACCCTTTTTCTTCAAGGACTCAGATATCTTAATCAAGTATCCATCTTATTGATGCGAAGTATTTCCATTCTTTTCTGTCAATGTTCTTACCCGGTGGTTCTCATGAAGATGCTCCACAAGCTTATTATTCTTCATTCTTTTCTTCTCCGGTGGATTCAATTCAAGCTTTGTATCGAGCATAGTTCTTTCATTTTGCCCAATGCTTTTCTTATGCCGGTGCACCTCTATATCATTCCCCGCTTGCTATTCTATTGTTCCAGAGTGCTGAAGATATCTCAAGGCTCGTCTTGTCATTCTAGATCAGTGCAACCTATTTCGAGGTTGTTGTCTCATTCAAACCATTTAATTCAACCGGTGCAATCTCTCTTTTATATTGTTCAATGGTGTTTCTTTCGAGTGGGCCCTAACCCACATGTATTTTCCCAGGATCTTACCTGACTCTTCTTATTTTCCCGGAGCTATCCTCAAATTTCTTTTTGAAATTGATGTAAGAATGAATTGCCATCAGTCAAATGTCTTTCTCCAAGATCTTTCAAAATTCTTTTCATCATTGGTTCAACGTTTCCATTCTTCTTTATTCCGGAGTGCCTCTACAATTCATGATGGTGTTTCTCGTCGTAATTCTCAGATTTTGAAGACCGAAGAAGAGTTTCTTTTAAATTTTGCCCTATTCTCGGCCATCATCTCATGATTGTTTTTGATTGTGAGAATCCTTTTCACCCATCCAGAGCTATTCAAGAGTCTTCTCAGTTTGTTTTTTTCCGTAGTACATCATTTCAGGTTTATTCATTCTCAGAATTCAGTTATCATTCTCCAATCTTAATGGTGCATCGTTCAAGTGATCTCTAATCAGTCATGATCCCTTCGTTCTCATGTATCTAAATTGTCTCAAGTATCTTCGTTCTTTTTTATAATTCTTCCCGGTGCTTCTTTATCTTTTCTTCAATCCTTTTCATTTCTTATGGTGGTTCTTCCAAGTTTCTTCTTCATTCGTTTATCATATCAATTCTTTCGTTCTTTCAAATTCTACCGGTGGTTAGTTGAAGACCTTCGCAAGTTTGCGACATATCTATCTTAAACCCTTTCTACGAGAGTAAGTAATATGTCAAATCCGTTGATTGTCGTCAATTTAAATTGGTGAAGGATGAGCATAACATAATTCTTATTCTTGATTCACCCAAGTGGTTAATTCCCTATTCCAGAGGCTCATCAAATTCCTGATTTCAATTGTTTCATATTCTCTTTTCCCGGAGTTCCAACCTTTTTTTAATTACATCTCCACGGAGATTCATTTAAATCATTACAAGGTTTCACCTTGTGTTTTCAACTTCTCTTTATTTTTCGTTATCCTTTTGTTACCGGAGTTCTTCATGAAGGTTCTACATGATGGTTCATCAAGGATTTAATTTCCTTCTCGAAGTGTTCATCAACATTCTTTTCTAAGGAGCTCAAGTATTCTTCTTCGTGCAGTCCGGAGTGCAATTCTTTCTACCATATTTTTTGGAGGTGGTATTATGTCATTCTTGATAATTTGAGTTCATGTTCCATGATTCAAATGTTGTTTAGAATGAGGTATTTTAAATCCATCAATCTCTTCATTGGAGTTATCTTGGGTTATATTTCACCTAAAACCTTCCCTAAGGAATGTTGCTATTTATGGTGTTTAGCGATGATCCAAGTTTCCTCGTATTCTCGCGATGAAAGATGTTTTCATCTCTCTGTCGCTCTCAAGCAAGTAATTGTTTTTGTTTGTGGCAGGTTTTCACCTCAAGTTTTTTAGATGTTTTCCATAAGCCCACAACAAGTTTTCTCTTTTCGCTGTTGGTTTTCCAACAACTCCGTTCGACCTTTCTCCTAAGGATGCCTTTTCAAGCTCAATTGTGGCAGAAGTTGGTATTTTCTTCTCCATTCTTTTATTTCAATTATCTATATTCTATTTCTTCCTTCCGGAGGCATTGTGATGTCGCTCTCTTCAACCCATCTTCTTGTTTTGTCAGGATCGTGTTCTTTTCGTGCTTATCCTTTTAACCGGAGTGTTGTGCCCTCTTCTCAAGTTCTTTTCATCTTATCAAGTTTTCATATCACTTTTCAAATGGAGTGCTCTCCGAATTTGTTCTTCCTTGTTCCTCGTTCCTAACGGAGTGTTTTTCAACTTCGATCACCTCCATGGTATTATTCCTTTCAACTTGTTCAACCTTTGCAAGGTTCTTTGGTTTCACTCATTGGTCAAAGAAGCAACTTAGTTTTACCTCTTCTCTCTCTCTCTCTCTTCCGTTTCCCCCTCCGGTGCCATTCTAAATCTTGGGACGAGATCCTCTCGTAGTGGTGGAGTGTTGTAATGCCCCGAGACCGATGTGCCAGGTGTCCTCTAGTTATTCATTGGTGTTGCCTTGTCATTGCTTGCGTGTCATGCATTGCATATCATGTCATCATGCGCATTTCATTTGCATACATGTTCGTCTCATGCATCCGAGCTTTTCCCCGTTGTCCGTTTTGCAATCCAGCGCTCCTATGTCACCCGGTGTCCCCTTTTACTTCTTTTCGTGTGCGGGTGTTAAACGTTTTCGGATTGGACCGAGACTTGTCATGCGGCCTTGGTTTACTATCGGTAAACCGCCTGTCAAGTTTCGTGCCATTTGGACTTCGTTTGATACTCCAATGGTTAACCGAGGGACCGAAAAGGCCTCGTGTGTGTTACAGCCCAACACCCCTCCAAAGTGGCCCAAAACCCACCTAAACCTCCTCCATCATCTCGGTCATTCGATCACGATCGCGTGGCCGAAAACCGCACCTCATTTGGACTCTCCTAGCTCCCTCTACCTATAAATATGTGTCTCCCTCCGAAATTCTCGCGCAGATAAACCCTAACTTTCGTCCACCTCGCGCCGCCGGACAATTTCCCCGCCGACGGACATGTCCAGCCGCCACGTCGCTCCAACCAATGGGAGCGCGACACGTCAGCCTCTCCGCCTCCCGCGCCCAACCGCATGGCGCCACCTGTCCCGCCGCCCTCTTGTCGCTGCACCGGCCCGCCGCGGCCCATCGTGGGCCCGCTCGGACCCGGATCTCGCCGCCGCCCGGCCTGCTCTGCCCCGCCGCCTCGCGCGCCCGAGAGCCTCGTCGTCCGGCCGCCTCGTCCCGCTAGCTCGCCACCGGCGACCTCCACACGGCCGCCCGACCGCCTGTCACCGGCGCGCCTCGCCACTCCGGCACCTTGCTCCGCCCCGCGCCACCTCGCCTGCTTCCTCCGCCGCCCGCTTCCCTCAGCCACCGCAGCGCCGCGCTGCCACCTCGCTGCAGAGCTCGCCGGAGACCGCCGTCACTTTACCGCTCCGCCACCTGTCACCGGCCGCCTCCCTCCTCGCCGGAGAGCGCTGCTCGGTCCGGCTCTGACCCAGATCCGGCAGGGACGCGACCGGCGCCGCCTGATCTTCCCTTCGCCGGAGCACCTCGGACCCCGCTGTCTCCACCGCAGCCGGCCATGGCCTCGGCCTCGCCGGAGTTCAGATCTGGACGCGGTCGTCCTAGTTCCTCACCGCGCCTCGATCCAAACGCTACGTCCCCTAGCCGTACCACTTCATCCGGCATCACCTCGTCCAGTTTCCAGAGGGTATAATTTCTTCTAAGTCTTTTCCTAGTGATATTTTATGCCTCTGTTTATCAGCTCATAATTCATCACCCGTTGCTCCGTTTTGAGCCTGTAGCATATCAAAATGTCCGTCTCGACGAGTACATCATTTCATCTCATTGCATCATTTTCATTTGAGGTTATCTTGATGTCCGAAATGCTGTTGGAAGAGGGCTATGTGAGTAATTTGTCAGATCTATTTCAGCAAATGGCATTTTGCCATTTTTGCCATAATTAATGTGTGCATGCTATGATCCTAAGCTCTACATGTGTTTGGTTATATGCTATGCCATCTTTACAGTGGTGCTTGCCATGTATTTTTGTGATATTTGTGGTGACTAGCACAAGCTTGCAAAGTAGCGTAATCGGTAATGCTGATTTCAGGGACTTAGTTTTTCACAAAGTCCTTGTCCTAATTTTGTCGTTATGCCATATGTTCATGTTGTTTCCCAGTGATCCGTGTCTCTTTTGAGGATGATCAGTAAGGATGATTTGTTAACATTGTGGTGCTCTATCCATCCATGTATTTGTTTGCATTTATGGAGGACCCTAGCTTGAGTCAATCGAGCTCTACTTTTGCTATTTCGTGAATCCTGGCAGATTGTTGACTTGTTAGCGATTTTGCCGAGGATGTTGCTATTGATCCGTGCATGCTATGTTGTTGGTCTTGCCATGTCTAGATTCTATGCCATGTATTCTTGATGGGTCTATGCTTAGTTTGTCATGCCATGCTCTGTAGTGAGTGCATCGAGCTCGTGAACATGCCTACTCGTTAACTGTTTTGCATGCTCCAGTTTTTCACCAAGTCTGAGATCTGTTTATGTTTTTGCCATGTTCACATGCTTGCAATTGTATTTTCTGATCCCTTTTGGCTCAAGGTCACTAAGGGACTTTTGTTAAGTGCTTTGAGTAGCTTCATGTCATGCCTTGATTTTCCATGTTAAGTTCCTGTAGCATGTAGTTTTCATGCTCTAAAGTGTGCTACCTGATGTTAAATTCCAGACTCGTGTTAGTTTCACTTACTCTGAAACCTGTTATCATTTGCATTTTTGCCATGCTTGTTTGAACCTGTTAATGGATGAATTGTGTGACGCCCCCGATTCAATCGTACACTAATCATGCACGCAAATGTGTACGATCAAGATCAGGGACTCACGGGACGATATCACAACACAACTCTAAAACATAAATAAGTCATACAAGCATCATAATACAAGCCAGGGGCCTCGAGGGCTCGAATACAAGTGCTCGATCATAGATGAGTCAGCGGAAGCAACAATATCTGAGTACAGACATAAGTTAAACAAGTTTGCCTTAAGAAGGCTAGCACAAACTGGGATACAGATCGAAAGAGGCGCAGGCTTCCTGCCTGGGATTCTCCTAACTACTCCTGGTCGTCGTCAGCGGCCTGCACGTAGTAGTAGGCACCTCCGGTGTAGTAGGGGTCGTCGTCGATGGTGGCGTCTGGCTCCTGGACTCCAGCATCTGGTTGCGACAACCAGAAAGAAAGGAAAGGGGAAAAAAGTGGGGAGAAAGCAACCGTGAGTACTCATCCAAAGTACTCGCAAGCAAGGAACTACACTACATATGCATGGGTATATGTGTAAAGGGCCATATCGGTGGACTGAACTGCAAAATGCCAGAATAAAAGGGGGATAGCTAATCCTGTCGAAGACTACGCTTCTGGCAGCCTCCGTCTTGCAGCATGTAGAAGAGAATAGATTGAAGTCCTCCAAGTAGCATCTCCAAGTAGCATCTCTAAGTAGCATCTCCAAGTAGCAACGCATAGCATAACCCTACCCGGCGATCCTCCCCTCGCCGCCCTGTGGAAAAGCGATCACCGGATTGTCTGTGGAACTTGGAAGGGTGTGTTTTATTAAGTATCCGGTTCTAGTTGTCATAAGGTCAAGGTACAACTCCAAGTCGTCCTGTTACCGAAGATCACGGCTATTCGAATAGATTAACTTCCCTGCAGGGGTGCACCAACTTACCCAACACGCTTGATCCCATTTGGCCGGACACACTTTCCTGGGTCATGCCCGGCCTTGGAAGATCAACACGTCACAGCCCCACCTAGGCTCAACGGAGAGGCCAGCACGCCGGTCTAAACCTAAGCACGCAGGGGTCTGGGCCCATCGCCCTGAGCACACCTGCACGTTGCGTACTCGGCCGGTGAGCAGACCTAGCAACCTCCATTACAAAGGAAGTTGCGTTAACGCAGTCCAACCCGGCGCGCGCCGCTCAGTCACTGACGTCACAAAATTCTTCGGCTAATACCACGACGTCGGGATACACATAACTACTCCCGCGTAGATGGTTAGTGCGTATAGGCTCGTAGCCAACTCAGATCAAATACCAAGATCTCGTTAAGCGTGTTAAATATCCGCGAACGCCGAACAGGGCCAGGCCCACCTGTCTCCTAGGTGGTCTCAACCTGCCCTGCCGCTCCGCCACAAAGTAACAGTCGGGGGCCGTCGGGAACCCAGGCCCACCTCTACCGGGATGGAGCCACCTGCCCCTTCAGCCCCCATCTCCGAACAGTATCACAGGTAATGTAACTGTGTAAAGTATATCGTATATGCCCGTGATCACCTCCCGAAGTGATCACGGCCCAGTAGTATAGCATGGCAGACGGACAAGAGTGTAGGGCCACTGATGGAACACTAGCATCCTATACTAAGCAGTAGGATAGCGGGTAATGGTAACAACAGTAGTAGCAAGGATAGGAATATCGGAAAGCAGTAACATGCTACACTACTCTAATGCAAGCAGTATAGAGTAGAACAGGCGATATCTGGTGATCAAGGGGGGGGGGGCTTGCCTGGTTGCTCTGGCAAGAGAGAGGGGTCGTCGGTGATGTAGTCGACCACAGGGGCATCAACATCGTCACGGGGTCTACCGGAGAGAAGAGGGGGAGAAACAGTAAATACATAGCAAGCAAGTGCATAACAGGACAACAAGCAGAGCTAGACGTGTTCTAACGCGGTAGTAGGTGATACCGACGAAGGGGGAAAGCATTCGGGAAAGTATTCCTGACGTTTCGTGTTTTTGGACAGATGAACCAGAGGGGGAAAGTTGCGTGTTTGATATGTTAGGGGTGTGTGGTGGACGAACGGGCCGCGTATCCGGAATCGTCTCGTCGTTCTGAGCAACTTTCATGTAGAAAGTATTTTCATCCGAGTTACGGATTAAAAGATATGATTTTCTAAAGATTTAAATCATTTTCTGATTTTAATTAGTTATTTAATTCTAACATTATCCAGAATAGTGTCTGCTGATGTCAGCATGATGCAATGCTGAGCTCATCGGTCAACAGTGCGGTTGACGGGGTCAAAACTGACCTGTGGGTCCAGTGGGACCCACCTGTCTTTGAGACAGAGGTGAAATAGGATTTGTTTTAAACTAATTAGGGTTAGTTAAGTGTGGGACCATTATTCAGTGCCTAATAGGCTCAGATTAATTAGATCAACTAATTTAATTAGCTAAAAAAAGGGGGGGCCACTGGTCAGCTGCTGGGACCAGCCCAGTCAGCAAGTTGACTACCGTCAACAGGTCAAAGGGGGCCCAGGGCCCACCAGTCAGTGGCCCAGGCGGTGCCACGTGGACGCCACGTCGGACACCGGCCGGAGACGCGCCGGAGCTGAGTCCGGCGAGCCAAACGCGGCGGCGCGGCTTGGGAGGGACGCGGGTTTCGCGCCCAGGGGGTCTTCTAGGCTGTGGCCGGGCGCGTTCGACGCGGCTCGGCGTCGCGCGTCGAGCGGTGGTGGCCAGAGGGGTTGGAGCGGACGGAGGCGAGCGCTACGAGCTCGCCGGCGGCGAGGTGCTCCGGGAGAGCGACAACAACGATGATATGGGGCGGTTTTGGGCAAACCGGAGAGCGGGGCGAGGTCTACGCAGCGTGGGGAATGCAGCGGGGTTGAGCCCGTGACCAAAAGGTCACCGGAGCCTTGCCGGCGGCGAGCTCCGCGGTGAAGCGTTCGGATGCTCGTCGGGGACGGCGTTAGGAGGCACGAGGGGGTGTACTGGAGGGTGCTACGGTGTCGCGGTGGTGCAGTGAGCACGGTTACGCGGTCGGACGAGAGCCGCGCGTGCGGTGACCGCGACGGCGAGCTTGACGGCGGAGCCGTAGCCCGGCAATGGTGGTGTGTCACGCACGACTAGCTATGGCATGGAAATTAAGTATGGACGGGGAGAAGAAGGGGGTGGAGCTCATAGAGTGGCACACGAAAGGCCCGCGGTGAACGGGAGCGCAGAGACGAGGCGGAATCCGACGCGGTGGAGCTCGGTGTTCGTAGGTTGAAGACGACCTCGTCCACGACGCTGCGACGGTGTGGAGCTCGAATCAACGGTAGGGGACGATGAGGCGGGCGACGAGGGAGCCCGATGACGCGTGGGCGCGGTGCGGGGAGGACGGTGGCCACGGCTACGTGACGGCCACGGCCATGGGAGCGAGCGCGCTCGGGATCGGGCGAGAGGAGAGGGGAGAGGTGGATCTGGGGGAGGGGAGGCGCAGGCACCGAGAGAGAGAGCGGGGTGAGTGGGAGGCGGGATCGAGGGGGCGGGGGTGTGGCAATCTTATCCCCTCCTCGACGCCGGCGAGGGGGTCCGGCGGAAGCACGCCCCTGTTCCGACCCTGGTCGGGGGAACAGAAAAGGGGGAGAGCGACCGGGGGAACGGGCCGGGTCGGCCGGATGGCCAGGTGGGCCGGCCTGGCTGCGAGCTGGGCCGTCTGGTCCAGGGGGGCTTTTTTTTCTGTTTCTGTTTTGTATTTTCTTTTATTTATTTATTTTTCCTTTTTTGTTTTATTTAATTTAGGGCATTTAGGTATTTTATAAAATTGCGTCTTCTACACCATAATTACCTGTGCCATTTTGGCACTGCCCGAACATTTTTGTTTTAACTTTTGAAAACTTTTATTGTTGACATTAATTTGAATTTGAACCTTGAAAGGGTTTCGAATCATCACGAGTTTAACAACAGTAACCGTGGTGACGTGGCATCATTAGCGTGGGATTACTGTAGCTTAATTATCCGGGCGTCACAAATTGGCCGTAGCTCAGTGTTCATCTTTTGTCAAGCATCATGAGTGGATCCCTGCCATGTATTTTGTTGTCATGTTTGAGTGTTGTAGCATATTTATCTTGATGCATTTAGATGGCTACTTGTTGTTTACCGCAGACCGGTGTCATATTTGTTTTGCTTGCCATTTCTAAACCGTGCATCCGATTCCGGTGATCTTTATATCGATTTCAACCGAAATCACCTCACCTTTCCAGTGGCACTTTTGGATTTCCAAGTTGAAGCCAGGTTCAATCATTCCTTTCTAAATCATGCATATGCATCGCATACCGCATCCCGCATATCATACCATGTTCATGTGTTGGTTGTTTACTATGTTGTGTGCTTCTTCCGGTGTTGCTTCTTCGGGTTGGTTCCGATAACGTCGCGTTTGTGAGGACCCGTTCGACTACGTCCGTTTGTCTTCTTCATGGACTCGTTTTTCTTCCTTGCGGGATTTCAGGCAAGATGACCATACCCTCGAAATCACTTCTATCTTTGCTTGCTAGTTGCTCGCTCTTTTGCTATGCCTATGCTGCGATACCTACCACTTGCTTATCATGCCTCCCATATTGTTAAGTCAAGCCTCTAACCCACCTTGTCCTAGCAAACCGTTGTTTGACTATGTTACCGCTTTGCTCAGCCCCTCTTATAGCATTGTTAGTTGCAGGTGAAGATTGAAGTTTGTTCCTTGTTGTAACATGGAGATGTTGTTCCTTGTTGGAACATGTTTACTTGTTGGGATATCACAATATCTCTTATCTAATTAATGCATCTATATACTTGGTAAAGGGTGGAAGGCTCGGCCTTATGCCTGGTGTTTTGTTCCACTCTTGCCGCCCTAGTTTCCGTCATATCGGTGTTATGTTCCCGTATTTTGCGTTCCTTACGCGATTGGGTTATAATGGGAACCCCTTGACAGTTCGCCTTGAATAAAACTCCTCCAGCAAGGCCCAACATTGGTTTTACCATTCGCCACCTAGCCTTTTCTTTCCCTTGGGTAGGCCTGCCCAAGGGTCATCTTTATTAAACCCCCGGGCCAGTGCTCCTCTGAGTGTTGGTCCAACCCAGAGCACCGTGCGGGGCCGTCCCTTGGCAACTTGGTTACGTTGGCTCCCGTACGCTTAGCTTATCCGGTGTGCCCTGAGAACGAGATATGTGCATCTCCCATTGGGATTTGTCGGCACAGTGGGTGGTCTTGCTGGACTTGTTTTACCATTGTCGAGGATGTCTTGTAACCGGGATGCCGAGTCTGATCGGGTCTTCCCGCTAGAAGGAATATCCTTCGTTGACCATGAGAGCTTGTGATGGGCTAAGTTGGGACTCCCCTGCAGGGTTTTGAACTTTCGAAAGCCATGCCCGCGGTTATGGGCAGATGAGAATTTGTTAATGTCCGGTTGTAGAGAACTTGACACTTAACGTAATTAAAATGCATCAACCGCGTGTGTAGCCGTGATGGTCTCTTCTCGGCGGAGTCCGGGAAGTGAACACGATGTTGGAGTTATGCTTGACGTAGGTTGTTTTAGGATCACTTCTTGATCATAGTTCATCGACCGTGCTTTTGCCTTCTCTTCTCGCTCTCTTTTGCGAATATGTTAGCCACCATATATGCTAGTCGCTTGCTGCAGCTCCACCTCATACCTTTACCTTACCTATAAGCTTAAATAGTCTTGATCACGAGGGTGTGAGATTGTTGAGTCCCCGTGACTCACAGATACTTCCAAAACCAGTTTGCAGGTGCCGAGGTTACTGTGCAGGTGACGCAACTGAGTTTCAAGGAGGAGCTCGATGAAGATCTTGTTCATCGTGTTGTTTCGTTTCAGTTGATCAGTAGTGGAGCCCAGTTGGGGCGATGGGGGATCTGTAGCATTATGGGTAATCTTCTTTTATATTGATTCCGTAGTCGGACCTTGTTTGTATCTGGATGTTGTAATGTTTTATTCATGTATTGTGTAAAGTGGCGATTGTAAGCCAACTCTGTACCTCTTTCTTATTCAGTACATGGGATGTGTAAAGATTACCCCTCTTGCGATATTGCCTTCAATGCGGTTATGCCTCTAAGTCGTGCTCTGACACGTGGAAGATATAGCCGCATCGAGGGTGTTACACTTAGTGATTTCTAAGATTTGGATTTTAGACGTGAACCAATTGGATTTATGCCCCGACATTGGACCCAATGGAGCCATTTGTAAATATAATCCAATGGATTTATCGGTGCTACACATTCTTTTCTTGGCAGGAACCGGTTCTGATAGAATGTGTCTTGTGGATCTCGAAAAACAGAGGGATATCTATCACAGTGCTGAACTTTTTACCATGTTTCCAAAGTCTTCTCTTGCCTTAGTAGGAACTAGTAAATTCATACATGCAACGCACGTTCATATTAGACAGTTTATTAATTGCATAGAATATTAGGAATTATACTTTTTACATGTTAATTATGTGATTAGCACTAGAATTGATATTTGCTATGGTTTTTTTTACGATGGATATTTGATACGATATTAACTGCACTCTAATGTGATAAGCGCTCATCATTGGAGTAGCCTGGGTCGTCGGATTGGCCTGGTTTGATGGCCGAGATTTGTTGGACCTACGTCTTTGTGTCTTTTAACATTGGTATAGATGAATGATTTTGATGCATAATTGCCCCCCCCCCCCCCCCCCCCATACACAAATGTAAGGCGTTACATCCTACGTTTGTCTATGGAGGGAGTAGTATTTTCTGGACTAGTTAGTACTATAAAAGTTATGTTAATGTCAAAAACACTAATTACTTTTACCAGGTACAGGCAGAAGAATCGAATGATGAGAGGGCATGTCACTCGACGAATAGAAGGTCGACAAGAAAGGACCAAACAACAATCCACACAAGCAAAGCGGCGCGGCAGGGCCACTAAAGATTCCAGCGAGGGAAGACGCCACTCGAGTCTCACCGGCTGGACCATTTACTTACCTGGGCACACAGCGCGAGGACAGCCGTTGTGGAAAAGGGATCGACCTGGTTTTCCCTTTTCTGACGATGATAGGATTTCATTATCACATGATAGGCATCTCATAGAGCCCTGGCCTAGAGATGTCTTTATCATGGCATTGCATTTCTCAACGAGACCACCTTCTGAAGCATGTTAAGTACACCCGAGACCATATCAGTTGAATCGCTATTTGTGGTTTCAGTACTTTTCTCTTCTGAACCGGACCACCAGTTATCAGCAGTCTCACAATCTCTAAATTTGGATCCTCCATTCATTTCAATGCACCAAGCACTGGTCAAACACAGGATTAATATGAACATGCATATTACCAAAAAGACAGGGGAAAAGCAGGTACGATTACAGATCAAACCACAGAAATATATTTAACGACGGCAACCAAAAGACCCCAAGGTTCATACACACATGTCCATCAAACACGTATCATATGCAATTATAATTCCTTCGACGAACATTCTAGCACGAGAATCGACATGTTCAAATATATATACAACGCAAACCACAGCCTGATGGTAGCACTCAACCGAATATCTTGTTTCGCCTCATGCTATTCTGGAGATCAAGCACATGAGGCTGCATCCTCCTTTGAAGTTTCTTTCTCTGCTTGATGAGAAGCAGCTTGTCATAGACACACCATGGAAAGCTGATGAGGTGTGGCCGACCATATACTTCATTGTAACAACCCCAGTACTCGGGGTGATAAGTAACATGATACCAAGCGGATGCCTTGGCATACAAGGCTTCAGGAACATCCCCGCTCTCACCGGCATTCATCTCGCTGAACCATGACCTTGCTTCCTTCCGCAATGATTTCACCGCCTGTCTAATAGCATCGGCGTCACTACTCTTGGTAAAATTCTTTGCCATCTTAAGAATACATCCACTTATTATCTCAGCCTCGCTTTTTATTCCATAGTGATCCATCAGATTACCCAACTTGAAGTCATACTCTTCCTTCATCCACACAGCTTCGTCGATGTAGTCTTGGTAGCCATCAACAATCAAATCACTGTCATAAGACCGCCTTGCCACATCCTTTGTGAAATGCCCTATGTGAGGGCTCTGCTTCTTAATCTCCCTATACAGCTTCCCTATTACTCCCTCAGATAAGTAGGTGACCCTGTCGAGCTTCTCCATAAAATCTGGATACTCCCTCACATGTAGTTCGCCCGGAATTTGAGCCGGCACTCCAGTCTTTGGGTAATCAACAGCAACGGAGAAGAGCTCTGCCAGCTTAATGCATGGTGTACTTTCAGCCTTCAAGCTTTCCCTATCCGCAAAGACCACGTGCGCGTTGGCAATGATTCCCAGACTCTCATTAACTATGTAATTTGCGAAATACTCGTGTACTTCCTGCATAATATTAGAATAGTTCCAAAGCAGGGTGTCAGATTTTTTTTACAGGATGCTTGGAATTTCCTTAAAAGTAGTAATGTATTTACTCATCAGAAAAGAAACAGATTTATTTCTTCCTACTTCCTCCGATCCAAAACACAGGTATTTCTATCTTTTCAAATTGATCCTAAGTCTACACTCCCAATACAGTTCTTCTCATGTTGTTCCTAATTAGCCCCACGTAAATTTCATCAACAATTGAGCCTGTAGTTCTAGCGTTTACTGTATTTGGGAGGGAAAAAGTAGTATTTGAAATAAATGAAGGGTAGTATTTGAAACAAATGAAGGGTAACATGCCTACCACCATCCTTAGTTCTTGTAACCAACTCTACAAGTGCCTACATTTTGTATCAGGGGGAAAAGTACAAACAAACAAACTAAAACATGCAGATCTCAGGAAATAGGTTCAGGTAGTCAACTCTTCAGAAACACAAGAAGCAGAGTCAAAAAGAAACTCACAATCAGAAGTACGACTAAATGACAGTTCATTGCAAGATGTACAGCCGTTATCATGAGTAGCATGAAATATGAATAATATCGACTAAAAACTTAAAATACCTCGATCATAACGTCATGATCTAATGTTTCTGTTGGTGCTGGAGTATAGTCCATAGGTGCCACCATACGAGTTGGAATGAGATCTGGGTCCCATGAAACAAAATATATGTCCCCATCAAGATCACTTCCTGAACACTCGTCAGGATGAGGCCTGCACGAACCAAATTCGACACTGATTTCGATAACAAAGGGCAAAGAAAATAAGAGTACGATATCGAAGTAATAATGACATCCATGAGTGCCAACTAGTAAAAGTTTATTCGATTTAAAATGTACAGACCTGTTTTATCTTCCACTGTTGGTTTCTAGTACCAAATAAGAACATATTTACAGAAATGAGATTTTGCTAAAAGACATATTCGAAAAACATAGAAGAACACGATGCAATAGTAAATACTTGCCTTGGCCCCTGCTGCGGAAAGACAACACAGTTAACCATATGGTCCAGAACAGGGGTATAAACAGCCTCGAGAATACGGATATCACCAGGGTGGAGGCAAGGGTTTTTGGCAACGACAACTTTTCCAGTTACGACGAACTTGTCACTGTCATTTGCACTATTAGAAGCTTGAATGAATACCTCTCCGTACTTCAGTGTGCGGGTTTCATCCAAGCATCCCATCATTGCTCGTCCTTCTGGGATGAATATCCTTGACTTCGTTTTCAGTTCTAGCAACTTGGATGCTCTAAAGGTTTGTAGAATCATAGAAAGATATGGTTCAACATCCGGCTTGTAGCCACATAACAGCAATTCTTTAACAACATTGGTAATCTCTCCCATGGGCATAAGTTCAATTGCATCAATAGCAGCTTGTGGTTCAGTAACCATTCTGTTTAACTGCTTCACAACTTCTTGTTGCTTCAGTTCAAATATGTTATCTCTAACTCCAAGAGTTGAAAGAAGAGTGATTAACTGCCGATTCAGGAAACATGGCTGGTACTTGCTGTATGCAAGGACATCCAGTGTGATGTTGTCTGACGGAAACTTTGACATGCTTCCTCTTAAAGAAAGTTTCCAGTGTGATGTTGGATCAATAGCGACAACACCTTTGTAACCCCCATACCTTATTTGGAAAGCAGAGGGAGTAAAGCGGGCCAATTTGCACTTCTTAGACACCTCATCTGCAAAATCAGCTGAAATGGTTCCAATTCCATCAGAGAATACATACTTCGTACCATTTTTTATATCTGGAATTACATGCACCTCATACTTATGTACTTTCAAGGTTTCTGTTGAGGCGCTAAAGGACTGACCAAGCCTTGCAGCATATTTTGCCACATTTCTAATATTACGGAAGTTCCCCATCCACTCCCTGATGTCACTGGCGGACAACCCCGGACGAGAAGCAAACATCCACGCAGAGTTATCCCGCAGCTGGCTTGAAGAGAAAGCCAAAAACTCAAAGTGCTTGTTACCAATAGTGATGCCATTTGAAAGGACCGACAGAATTCTGTTGTACAGAGCAGTTCTCCTTGCATTATTTCCGGGAGCAGAACGTGGTGATAAATCAGTCGAACGAAGCTTCTCACAGTCCTCATCGACAAATGAAATCCGAAGGAAGTTATCCAAATCATCAGCGTAATTCCGTACAACACGATTCGAGACATTAATTTCAGGACCATAAAAGTACACTTTTGCAGGGGTAATTTGCACCCTGTAAACATATACCAACCCATCATCATCCAGAGCTATGTTTGGTGATGTTAACATGTAGCGTGATCTCTTAATTTCTTTGTATTGTTCAGATAACCAATTTGTTGGATTCAAGCAAGTCTTTTTTAGGTATGACATATTTTCAAGTGCACGCTTTATATGGTCAATACATACATATCCCGGGCTGACCAGACGGTAGAAGTTGTCATCAAGTGTCGGCCCACTAAGTGTCCCATTCTGAACCATGTGGTTGATCTTGAAGAGTATCTCATAGGGGATATCAGTGAAATAAAGAGATTTCACAATTGGAGCAAAGCAAGTATTGCTTGAATATGAATGTCCACGATGGCAATGAAAGTCACACTTGTGTTCTTTATAGTAAACAAAGTACTCTTGAATGTTGGGGAGATCACAATCATGTGGTAGCTCCAGACACAGAATATATGATTGCCCAATGCTGGCTAATGGAGTAAAATCAGTAGTTCTGGTCCACTGATCATCAGTATCATCCCTAAAATAGTTGAATAATGGATCGTCGTACATAGAGCCAGAATGCTGTAAGTTTTGTTCGTAAATTTTTGGAGCAGCCAGAACCTGAGAATTGACAAAAATTATCAAACTGAGGTTATGACAAATCTAGAGCTCCAAGCTTTCAAGAAACAGAAAAAACTTGAACTAACTAAAAAGCTGTTCCATAGATGGATCGGCATTTTAAAGAGGTATGCAATTATCAAGGAAATACTGCAGTTGGTGTTCCCATCCCATCATCTTGGGCTCTAATGTAAAACTCTAGTAGCATAACTTCATATGGATTGGTTATCATTATATCAGTACTCTAGAGAAAATGAAAATTATTGTTGTGCACTTGTAACAACACACAAACATTTCAGAGTACATAAAACAAAATGAGGAGCAAACACATAAATTAGCAACAACAACAAAATGGTAAACTAATTTGCAGGTAGGTGTAATATCATGAAAAGGATGTTCAGCATACATAAACAAGTGTTGTACAGCTAAACATACCTGAATCAAAAGGAACTTTTTTTGTGATCCAGGTGGATCATGAAGCTGGATCTCCCATATGCTCTCATATGAAAGTTCAAGTCTGTATTTCTTCAATTTGTAGGTCAGGCAAAAGTCAATCTTCTTCATAGCAAATCCAAACTCAGCAGAAACGTCTGTTCCGCTCCACAGAACAGATAAAACTCTTTCCCTCAGAAGGCAGCCAAAATGCAATGTTGCACCCCGTAGATTAAAAATCGTAGTTCTTGGTCTCAGAACAATGTCACGTTCCGCAGGTCGGACCTTCAGATAATTGCTTCCACTCCTAAGTGCATTCCCACGAGCCGCATTCACCACCAGCGAAGCATGTGCCTCGGTCTGGAACTGAACAATGGCAAAAGATCTTGAGTTTGCAGAGTTGTTCTTCGGAGGCCTGAGCTTAACCGCACAGACGTTATCCACACCAACAATTCGTTCCAGCAAATCCTTGACATGGTCTGCATTGACAGTTGCAGGAAATCCTGACACCTGAAGAGTCTTGCCACCCATGGTGATGGTGCATATGAAAACTACAGCATTGCATAATCATGGTAAAAAAATCAGTCAAGTGATTCGAGAGTATAGACAGATCTGTACACATATGGCGGTCTTCTTTTTAGGAAGAAATTCAGGATGCATATGAAAACTGCAGCAGTGCATAATCATGGTAAAAGAACCAGCCAAGTCATTGGAAAGTATAGACAGATCAGTGTACACATATGGCAGGTCTTATTTTTAGGAAGAAATTCAGGTTGCAGTTTTTATATTAGACTTCTTTAGTTCAATCTCTAATCAAATGGTCTCACCCAAAACTAAGTAGATCCATGTACCACAGCTTCACCCAAAACTATAACTGTTGCGACAAAATCCCATTACAATGCAATAGCATAAACATGTCGGCCAAAAAAAAACCCTCTTCAGCAAGAAAAAGGATTCCACTACCCAGCAAATGTCAGATTTTTAAGTAAACCCAGCGAACGCCCTTAGTACTGTCGAATCCCAATCAAATTCCAATCAAACGCATGGTAATTACTCTGTGCAGTGTGGCAATTTTTCAGGCATTTTTTGTACTACTACATGGCAATTTTCGATTTAGAGCATCCTAAATCCCTTGCATCAACATGGACATTTTATCTGCTGTAGGGTTTTAATATTTCTGAAGAAAAATGTCAATCAATAAAACAGTCGGAGACGTACATTTCCACAATTTGTACACCCACTACGCTTTCCCACCTACCTCAATAACACCTTCCGAAAAAAATGCAGGGGACAAACGCAACACCCTCTCTATTATTGGTGAGCACGGGCGGTGTAGGGATAGAAGCAGACGGCGTCCGCATGTCCCCATGTTCGGGACCATCCACGAACATAGAAATTAAACTAGTACAGTTATATTAAAGTACTCCCTCTCTAAACTAACATAAAAACTTTGTAGTGATTTAAACGTTTTTATATTTCTTTACGGAGGGAGTAATAGAGATTAATGCAATTTTTGCTACGGGGACATGTGGACGCCGTCCGCTTGCATCCTGAGGGACGGACTGAACGTGGTGTTTGTGGGTTTAGTTGAACCCCGCAAAATTCAGGGAAAATAAGTTGCGCTCGAGCCTGGGCACCAAACCCCATCGGACTAGCTCCGACCGATCTAATCTAGACGGAGAAAACTACGATCGACCTCGCGCGCCGCAAAAGAACAAACCTAGCAGAACCGCAGACGGCAACAAATTAGGTACGGTTCGGGCCCCGGCTGCTCAATGCCATAGCAAGGCAGATACGAAACCCCAAACGACTGGAGGGAGGGAGCGATCCGTCCGATTAGGGTAGGATTCTTTACCGGCGAAAGGAAGGAATCAGGTCGACGCCAGCCCGGGACCGGCAGCAGCAGCAGCAGGCATGACCATGTCCGTCGCTCCCGTTGCCGTCGGCGTGGCAGATTGCGGAGCAGCGGCGGCGAGAAGTGGATGGATCTGGGGAGGGAGTTGGGGGAGATGGATGGGCGAACGAGAGGGTTGGGAGGAGTTGATGAGCGCTCGATGGTTTCGTCGCAGAGGCGGAGGCGAGGAGGCGAGTGGAGAGGAGGAGAAAGGAGGCGGACTTGAGGGGGCCGTCGGTCAATGTGCACGTAGTAACATTTAAACGAACTACGAAGTACTAGGTAGGTGGGGCCGGGGGATGCGGGGTATGGATGGGATTGGGCCGGATACGTCGAAGGTTCGTTAATTGCGCTGCGGAATCTTCACCGATATAGGCATGCAATCCACTAGTAGAACTCCGTGAAGGAAAGAATTTTTCGACAAAGGTGAATTTTATTGGTTCATAATAAAGTATCAAGAGGATACAAACACAATAAAAACACCCGGCCTCTGCATATTTAGGATGCACACAGTCAATACTAACACACGCACATAAAAACACGTCACTAAATAGCAAAGTTACTCCCTCCTTTCCGGTTTATAGGGTTTATTTCAAAATTTTAGTTTTTTTCATTTTATAAGGCTCAATTTGGTTGTTTTCCATCACATGTTCAGACTTCAAGGTGCATTAAATCATTGCATGCAAGTATTAAGAGAAAATTGATCAATGCATGCACTTTATGCATGCATGCATTGCAATTAATGCATTCGTAAACATAATTTTTTAAGGAAAACAAGAGCATTAATTGGGTGCTTTTGCAAACTACAAAAAATATTCCACCACTCATCATCTACCTTGGTTGATGAGATTTTTGAATTGAGTCTTAACCGGAAAGGAGGGAGTATAAGACCAAAGCTATGCGCAGGCGAAAAAAAGACATCAAAGAGATCAGATCCACAATTGGCAAACTACATCGATGACCGTATTCGCACCAACCATCTCATGACACCACACGAGCGACAAAGTTCTTCAACGGCAACGCCTTCAAGAAGGGAGCGACGCTCAATAGCCGCCGTCACCAGATCCAACCACTCAAGATCACAATCTAGGTTTTCAGAAAATAGTCCAAGCATATCCGAGCAATGCTTTCAACAAGGTAACGACGTAAAAATATCGCCATTGCTAGGCATGACCAACTCAGGTCGCCTAGGCTTTCACCCCGGAACTCGAGACCAGGTGCTCGAGTAGCACCATCATAAAGTCACTCAAATGTTGTCACCACCACACTTTTCCAGGATCCCAGCAGCTACATATCAGTCGCCGCTGCACCATCATTCCTCTGCGTCAAGCCGACGCCTATAGTTTGCATCTCACCGCTGAAGTCTCGGTGGTCACTGCAATCCACATCGAGGCCGCTGCCGAGGCGAAACGGAGCCTAGCAGTGCATCCATACCAGCAACAACTTTGCATCCCAGCATGAGAGGGAGCCCGTGCACCCAATTTACAGCCGGAGAAGCGCGGCGACGTACAAGTGGCAAGATCTGACCGCTGACGACACCATAGCCGGCTTGGCAGCCACCAACAGCCATGAAGCACCGCTTGAATCCGTCGTCGTCGATGAGAACTCAACACGTAGGTGCTAGCCTCAACTAAGCGCAAAGACAGCTTGATTGATTTCTTGCGTGGGAACACATGCACGTCTAGCCGAGTAGACGTACCTGTGTACGAGCAAATCTGGCTTTGAGTGGCAATCATAGATCGATTTGATCTCTTCGTGTCCTCTGTCCTCGGGAAGATCAGCCACAAGCAGGGGCCCCGCCGTCGCCGTCAGCCGCATTAGCTTCGTTGGCGATGTCCTCCGGCGACGGCGGGAGGGAAAGGCAGGAGGAGAGGGAAGGTTAGGTGGGGGGACGGCGCCGCCGCCCGTGTCGCCCGTGAAGGAAAGAATGGCAGGACGAGTTAACAAAATCGGCTCGGTTAGACTAGTCATAATGAGTAATAGCTTAGACTAGTAACATGCATATAGTGGGAAGTACCTTTATAATGGGGAGTAATATATGTGTTGTGTCATGCAACACTTCATTTATTAGGTTATAGACTATCTTGTCTTGATATGTGTGATGTTGCAGTACTCCCACCTTTTCTGTTTATAGGGCTTATCTTAAAATTTTAGTTTTTTTCATTTTATAAGGCTCAATTTGGTTGTTCCCCATCACAAGTTCAGATTCCAAAGTGCATTAAATCATTGCATGCAACTATTAAAAGAAAATTGATCAATGCATGTACTTTATGCATGCATGCTTTGCAATTAATGCATTGGTAAACATAATTTTTTGAGGAAAATAAGAGTATTAATTGGGTGCTTTTGCAAACTACAAAAAGTGTTCCATCACTCACCATTTACCTTGGTTAGTGAGATTTTTGAATTGAGCCCTATAAAACTGGTCGTAATGGTAGTATCATAGCTAGTATTATGCATGCCAACTAGGTAATTTTGATGATGTGTCATACAATTAAATGAAGAAAGAGATGGTTGACTATCATATCATGATACCGTATCATAATCAATGCTATGCTAGTATCACTTCTAGAAAAAGGGCTATAGATGGAATGGACACTAATGGCGCACCAGTCATGTGGTGCGCCACTACTATATAGCAGTGGCGCACTATGTGCTGATGCGCCATTAGTGCCATTAGTGTGGAAGACACTAATGGCGCACCAGGCACACGGTGCGCCACTAGTAACAAAATGTTTTTTTTCATTTTTTCAAACATACTAATGGCGCATCCGGGCAGAGTGCGCCATTAGTAGTTAGAACTACTAATGACGCACCAGCCATAGAGTGCGCCACTACTGTATTTTTTTTTACTTTTTTGCAAAACTACTAATGGCACACCGTTGCATAGTGCGCCATTACTAGTTTAAACTAGTAATGGCGCACTGAACTAGTAATGGCGCACTGTGCCACGGTGCGCCATTAGTATAAAGATTTTTTTTTACTTTTTTGCAAAACTACTAATGGCGCATGTCTGTGTGGTGCGCCATTAGTATGTTGGGTTACTAATGTCGCATGGCTGTGTGGTGCGCCATTAGTAACCTGGGACTAGCTAGATATTTTTGGACAGACACATCTAATCACACACTTTCCCCACTTCATTTCCCCCATCTCCTTCTCTAAGCTTGTCGACTGCCTCCTCCTCCTCACCTCATTTGCACCATAAATTCATCAAAATTAAGTGTTAAAAATACCTTTTTTGATAGGTAAGTAAGGGGAAAGCTATCTTCATGTTGTAGATCTACTTTTTTTCTCCCTAACTCGCTCCAACAACATGCACATGCACTTTTTGTGGCCTAGTTAGATCTATGTATGTTTGTGGTGTTGCATATGTTTGTGGTGTTGCATATATGTTTGTGTTTGCAGGTACCGGTATTTGAAATGCGATAGTTGCCAATATTTTGCCGGAATGTTGATTCATTTCCGTTTCGGCGAGAATTTTGGCACTATGCATTCTTTTTGGTCCTATTTTTAGGGAAAGTCATGCCAAAATTTTTCTTGGTTCTAAAATATCATTTTGCTCTACCCCGCAGGCGACCATGATCCGCACGATGACCGAAGGCATCGTGAATAGGTTTTTGAGCTCCGCGAAGGCCGAGATGCTTCAAAAGAATGAGACGGAGATAAGATGTCCGTGTCGAAGATGCAAGCTGAAGAGCCTTATTGCGGACCCGGATTCCGGGCAGGTGCGGGACCACCTGCTCTTGCGTGGTTTCATGGATGGCTATCGGTGGCAAGGTGATGAAGATGACTATGAAGTCGTCCATGGGGCCCGGGCAAGAAATGAGGAAGGGCAGCAAGACAACCACCGCGGCTCGGGCGGGCGAGAAGACGGAGAATCTTCAGGACATGATCACGACGGTGATGCTGTACACAGTCATCATGTAGAAGATGCCGGACATGATGATGAGGAAGATGCCGGACATGATGATGAGGAAGATGCCGGACATGATGATGAGGAAGATGCCGGAGCAGACGAAGGGCATGATCATGAAGATCAAGATGCCGGAGGAGCAGACAACGATGGACCATCGATGGGCTGGGTGCAGGACCCTCATATTCAAGAGCTGCTTCTCAAGCAGACAGATAACGCAAGAGCTGCCGCCCGAGAGAAAGCCAAGCTGGATCAACTGGAGATAGATGCGGTTACTCCATTGTATGAAGGATGCAGACCCGAGGATACCCACCTGAAAGTAACGCTCATGGCTTTGGAGATGAAGGTAAAACACAAAATGACCGACGCATGCTTCGACGAGAACATGTCATTCTGGCATGAACGTCTTCCCAAGGGGAACAAGTGCCCGACCAGTTTCGAGGAGGCGAAGAAAGTCGTGTGTCCTCTGGATTTACCGCACATGAAATACCATGTGTGCATGAACAATTGCATCATTTATCGGGGCGAGCACGCGGAGTCTACCATATGTCCGGTGTGCAGCGTCACTCGATACAAGAAGAGGAAGAAAGCTCCTCGAAAAGTGGTGTGATACTTTCTGATCACTCCTCGTTTGCAGCGGTATTTCACGGACCCTAAGGTAGCAAAGCTCCTGCGTTGGCACGCGGATAGGGAGGAGAAGAAGCGAGAAGATGACGCAAATGATTCGGAGATAAATAAAAAAGACAAGATGTTGAGTCACCCTAAGGATGGGAGCCAGTGGCAAGCGTTGAACTTCGAACACCCAGAATTTGGGAAGGATCCAAGGAACATCGTGCTGGGCGCGAGCACCGATGGAGTCAATCCGTTTGGCAGCTAGAGAAGCACACATAGCACCTGGCCTGTGTTTGTGTGGATGTACAACCTTCCCCCCTGGTTGTGCATGAAGAGGAAGTACATTCACATGAGTATGCTAATTGAAGGGCCGAAACAACCAGGGAACGACATCAATCTGTATCTGGGGCTGCTGAAAGAGGAGCTAGACACGCTATGGAAAACGCCAGCCAATACGTGGGACGCCGCAGAGAAAGAATATTTCCCTATGAGAGCCGCACTGCTCACGACGGTGCACGACTATCTCGGTTACGGATATCTCGCGGGGCAGGTGGTCCACGGATTTTCTGGATGTGTCAGGTGCATGGATGACACAACGTATCGCCAGCTAGATAGAGATCCCGGGTCTTCGCAAACCGTGTTCATGGGACATCGAAGGTGGCTTTGCGACGATGACCCGTGGAGGAAATGCAAGGATCTGTTCGATGGTGAAACCGAACTCCGAAGACGCCCGCATACGAGGAGCGGCAAGGAAATAGATGGGCTGTTGAAAAATTAGAAAGATTGCCCACTGCCAGGAAAGAAGCAAAAGGCGCCAGAGCCGGGAAAGAAGTGAAAGGCGCCAGAGCCGCTCCTGAAGGTATAGAAAACGAGGTCTGTTTTCTGGGACTTGCCATACTGGAAGATCCACCGTGTGCCTCACAGCCTTGATGCCATGCATATCACGAAGAACGTGTGCGAGAGTCTGCTTAGTACCCTGCTCAACATGCCAGAGAGGACCAAAGATGGGCCGAAAGCAAGGGCAGACTTGAAATCAATGGGCATCAGGCAGGAGCTTCACGCTAATGATGATGATGATGATGATGATGATGAGGCGAAGCAGGACACAGAAAGTCGTCGCAAAGGCAATAAGGCCAAGAATACCGGAAATGACTACCCTCCCGCGTGCTTCACTCTAAGTCAGGAGGAGATCGAGCAGTTTTTCACCTGCCTCGTAGGAGTAAAACTTCCTTACGGTTACGCGGGGAAGATAAGCAGATACCTAGACCCAGCGAAGCAGAAGTTCAGCGGGATGAAGTCTCACGACTGTCACATGCTGATGACGCAGATACTTCCAGTTGCAATCCGTGGGATCATGGACGCGCACGTCCATGAAATGCTATTTGGCCTATGCAACTTTTTCGATGTCATCTCCTGGAAGTCGGTTGGCGTGAGGCAACTCAGAAGGCTACAGGAAGAGATCATGGTGATACTATGCGAGCTTGAGATGTACTTCTCGCCCGCATTCTTCGATGTTATGGTGCATCTGCTGGTCCATATCGTGGAGGATATCATCCAACTCGGGCCGACGTTCCTGCACAACATGATGCCGTTCGAAAGGATGAATGGTGTCATCAAAGGATACGTTTGCAACATGTCACGTCCAGAGGGAAGTATAGCCAGGGGCTTTCTGACCGAAGAGTACATCTCCTACTGCACGAATTATTTAGGCATCGAGAACCCCATTGGTCTGCCCGTCAACAGGCACCTCGGCAGGCTCGCTGGATGGGGTCACCATGAGGGTCGCCGCGAAATGCATGTCGACTTCGAGGGTCGACTCGCCGACTTTGAAAGAGCAAACCTAGTCGCGCTACAACACATACACGTGGTCGATCCTTGGGTGGTAGAGCACAAAACCTTTATTGAGAAGACGTACAATGACCGAGGCCAACAGAGGACGGACGGAGATATAATCAAAGAGCACAACTCATGTTTCACGTGTTGGTTCAAGCAGAAGCTTCTGTCGTACCCTTTACATGAGGATTCTTCCGCGGAAGAACAACTCATACTCGCCTTGTCACAGGGCGCCGAGCACAACCTAATGACCTATGAGGTGTACGATATCAACGGCTACACATTCTACACCGAGGACAAGGACATGAAGAGCGATGGTTATCAGAACTCCGGGGTAACGATGGAATCCTACACCGGTAACGACAAGGACAGATACTACGGAAGGATCAAGGAGATCTGGGAGCTAAGCTACGCTGGAGAGAAGGTCCTGATGTTCCATGTTAGATGGGCCAAGAGCGTCCTAAAAGAAGACCGGTATTTCACCACCATGGTTATACCCGAAGCCAAATCCAAGACCGTGGGCGCAAACATCACCGTGAAAAATGAGCCATGGGTACTGGCTTCCCAAGTGGACCAATGCTTCTTCATTACCGACCCGTCAAAGCCCAGTCGTGTTGTCATGAGGAGAGGCAAAAGGAAGATCATCGGAATGGATGGAGTAGCCAATGAGCAAGACTTCGACAAGTACGGCGACCCGAAGATCGAACATGATGACGACGATGAAGTAGTAGCAGCATTCACCACAAGAAGAAGCAGGACCACCCTACCTAAAGGACGTCGTTCCACAGAAGAACTTCATTTGCGAAAAAGAAGGGCAAGAAGATTATGAACAGATAGCTAGCTAAGATCGACTGTATTTAAATCGTAGTCTTCATTTCTCGGTTGTATTTCATGGGCACTTTTTGATATCATGAATATTTTTAAATTTCATGGGCACTTTTTGAATTCATGAATATTTTTTCAAATTTGATGATATTTTTTCATATTCAATATGATAAAATATTGAATATTCATGAGGACACTCGATCTCGATCCCCCTCCATCTCGATCTCGATGCCCCTTTATCTCGATCGCTATCCCCCTCCATCTCGATCTCGATCCCACCCGCACCCTCCCTCGCTAGCTCCACCGCCGACGACGACCCACCGCACCCTCCCCGCTCCACCGCCGCCGACGAGCACCCCCCGCACCCTCCCCCGCTCCACCACCGCTGACGAGCACCCCCCGCACCCTCCCCCGCTCCACCACCGCTGACGAGCACTCCCCGCACCCTCCCCCTCTCCACCACCGCCGACGAGCACCCCCCGCACCCTCCCCCGCTCCCCGGTGAGCTCCGCCTCCTCTCCCCTCTTCATTTTTTAAAAAATAATAAAAAAAGTGTAGACTACAATTGTTGTTAAACAACAATTATTACTGTTTTTATAAAAAAATTACTGTTTCATATTCATATTCATTTTCTAAAAAATTATTACATGCAACAAAAAATAAAAATAAATTACTTATGGTGCACCTCTGGCTGGTGCGCCATTGCTATATATAAAAAAGATTACTAATGGCGCACCTCTGCCTGGTGCGCCATTGCTATGTAAAAAAAGATTACTAATGGCGCACCGACCGCGGGTGCGCCATTAGTAAGATTCCCCCCTAGCTAATTCCCTCCCTCTCGCCAGATCCCCTTCGTCCCTCTCCCTCGCCAGATCCACTTCCTCCCGCTGCCCCGACCCATGCCGCCGCCGCCCCCGCGCCTCCATCTCCGTCGCCGCCCCCAGTCAGCCCCTGCCCTGCCCCCCATCCCCGTCCGCTCCCAATCCACCCCCTCCCTCGCCTTCACCGCACCCACCCACCCCCTCCCTCGCCTTCCCAGCCCTAGAAACCTGTGATGCTCCACCGTGCCTTCTCCGCTCGAGCTACGTGCGAGGCGACATGCAAGGCGGCGGGCAGAATCTGCTTCAACACCGGGCCGGAGAGCCGCGGAACCAGGGTGCGACGGTGCTCGACCCCTCCACCTCTTCTTCCTCGGGTCGCTGCTGTCTTCCTCAACTCCGGCCACCTCTGTTGCTACTAAGCTGTCGCGGGGCCTCCTTGCGCCTCCCCGGTGAGATCCGCCTCCTCTCCCCTCTTCCTTCTCGCAAACACTTTGTTTGTCCAGCAAATCGGTGATGGATAGAAGCAGCGGTGGTGCCAGAGTTGAGTTCAGTTAGTAGAACTAGCGCTAGTTCCTTCCGTGATCCTGTAGGCCGAGAGGTGGGTCTCTGGTGAAGCTGGAATTGCAGAAGCTTTCACCCGAGTTAGCCTAAATGTGATGTGGTCGATGTTGAGATGTCTCCTCTATGTAGTCTGTAGGTTGTTCTACTTTTAGGTACCGTGGGCTGTGAAGTGAACTTGCCGGGTTTAACCATCTGACCTCTTATGTATATATTAGTATCTAAGATCAGCAGACATTAGTCAATTTGTGCGTCTGGTTAGTGACTTGTGGAGTTGGCCCGGTTAATGCTTTGCTCTGTGATGCAAGATGTTAGGCTCTGGCACTTTACAGAGTTTCTTTGTGAAATCCCTAACTGTGAGTCTTGCTAGTGATCTAATTGTGATAATCTTGCTCACATCCCCACTTGCACCAGAGGCAGGCAATGCCTTTATATGCTCTGTGAGGGAGTCCTGGATTAGGGGGTGTTCGGGTAGCCGGACTATACCTTCAGCCGGACTCCTGGACAATGAAGATACAAGATTGAAGACTTCGTCCCGTGTCCGGATGGGACTTTCCTTGGCGTGGAAGGCAAGCTTGGTGATGCGATATTCAAGATCTCCTACCATTGTAACCGACTCTGTGTAACCCTAACCCTATCCAGTGTATATATAAACTAGAGGGTTGTAGTCCGTAGGACAGAATCAACTCCATACACAACAATCATACCATAGGCTAGCTTCTAGGGTTTAGCCTCCTTGATCTCGTGGTAGATCTACTCTTGTACTACCCATATCATCAATATTAATCAAGCAGGAGTAGGGTATTACCTCCATCGAGAGGGCCCGAACCTGGGTAAAACAAAGTGTCCCCTGTCTCCTGTTACCATCCGGCCTAGACGCACAGTTCGGGACCCCCTACCCGAGATCTGCCAGTTTTGACACCGACATTGGTGCTTTCATTGAGAGTTCCTCTGTGTCGTCGCCTTCAGGCCCGATGGCTCCTTCGATCTTTGACAACAATGGGGTCCAGGGTGAGACTTTTCTCCCCGGACAGATCTTCGTCTTCGGCGGCTTCGCACTGCGGGCCAATTCGCTTGGCCACCTTGAGCAGATCGAAAGCTACGCCCCTGGCCATCAGGTCAGGTTTGGAAGCCTAAACTACACGGCTGACATCCGCGGGGACTTGATCTTCGACGGATTCGAGCCATAACCAAGCGTGCCGCACTGTCTCGATGGGCATGATATAGCTCTGCCGCCGAACAGCGCCTTGGAGGCCGCACACGCATCGGTTTTGACCATTGATTCGGAACCTACTGCATCGATCAAGGATCAGTGGTTGGACGCTGCCTCAGGGGTTGCGATCTCAGAGGCGATCGAGCCGAACTCCAGTCCCGCACTCCGCATGGCCCGTGACTCTGAGGAGCCAGATTCCTCTCCGAACTTCGAGCCCCCAGCGCCCCTGCTAATCGAATCCGATTGGGCGCCGGTAATGGAGTTCACCGCCGCGGACATCTTTCAGCATTCGCCTTTCGGTGACATCCTGAATTCTCTTAAGTCTCTCTCTCTATCAGGAGAGCCCTGACCGAACTACGGTCAGCAAGGGTGGGATACGGATGGTGAGGAAATTCAAAACCCACCCACCACCCACTTTGTAGCCACTGTCGACGATTTAACCGACATACTTGACTTCGGCTCTGAAGACATCGACGGCATGGACGATGATATAGGAGACGAACAGGAACCAGCACCTGTAGGGCGTTGGAACGCCACCTTGTCATATGACATATACATGGTGGATACTCCAAAAGACGGAGATGGTGATGGAACAGTGGAGGACGACGCCCCCAAGAAACAGCCAAAGCACCGGCGTCAGCGGCGCCGCTCTAAATCCCGCCAAAGCAAAAATGGTGATTCCGGCACGGGAGATAATACTACCCTGGATAGCGCCGAAGAACACCCACCTCAGCAAAATTCGACACAGGAAGATGGAGAAGCCAACCCTCATGAGAGAGCGGCAGACCGAGAGGTCGAGGATGATAACTATACGCCTCCCTCCGAAGACGAGGCAAGCCTCGATGACGACGAATTCGTCATACCATCAGACCCCGCCGAACAAGAGCGTTTTAAACGCAGGCTTTTAGCCATGGCAAGCAGCCTCAAGAAAAAGCAGCAACAGCTTAAAGCTGCCCAAGAATTGCTAGCTGACAGATGGACTAAAGACCTTGCGGCCGAAGAGCATGAATTCGAACGCCCCTCCAAGAGTTACCCGAAGCGCAGGCCGCTACCCTGATCAGAAGAGGAAGCACCTACATCACCAGCGCATGACATGGCAGACCGGCCACCTCGCGGCCGCGACAGAGAGGCCTCTCAGCCCTCCACCCAAGCCATGCCCCGACGTCGCACAACTAAGGCACGAGAAAATGCGCCCGACCTGCGAGACATACTGGAGGATAAGGCAAGACAGACAAGATTGATCTACGGATCGCGCAGGCGCCCTATGGCATGTGACAATGATCTTCACGCCGGATACAAGAAATCCGGCCGGGCCGAACACAACAGACATAGCTCTTCCAAGCTGCGTCGTGATATAGCCCAGTACAGAGGTGCCGCACACCCTCTATGCTTCACGAATGAAGTAATGGATCATAAAATCCCAGAGGGCTTCAAACCCGTAAACATCGAATAATACGATGGCACCACAGACCCAGCGGTATGGATTGAGGATTATCTCCTTCACATCCACCTGGCACGCGGCGATGATCTACACGCCATCAAGTACCTCCCGCTCAAACTTAAAGGACCGGCCCGGCATTGGCTTAACAGCTTGCCAGCAGACTCAATCGGTTCTTGGGAGGACCTGGAAGCCGCATTCCTCGAAAACTTCCAGGGCACTTATGTGCGACCGCCGGATGCCGACGACTTAAGCCACATAATTCAGCAGCCAGAAGAATCAGCCAGAAAATTCTGGACACGGTTCCTAACAAAGAAAAACCAGATAGTCGACTGTCCGGACACAGAGGCCCTAGCAGCCTTCAAGCATAACATCCGCGACGAGTGGCTTGCCCGGCACCTGGGACAGGAAAAGCCGAAATCCATGGCAGCCCTCACGACACTCATGACCCGCTTTTACGCGGGAGAAGACAGCTGGCTAGCTCACAGTAACAACTTATCAAAGAACCCTGGTAATTCGGATACCAAGGACAAAAGTGGCAGGACACGTCGGAACAACCAAAAACGCCGCGTTAACAGCGACAGCAATGAAGACACGACAGTCAATGCCAGATTCAGAGGCTATAAATCTGGTCAGCGGAAAAAGCCATTCAAAAAGAATACTCAAGGCCCGTCCAGTTTGGACCGAATACTCGATCGCTTGTGCCAGATACATGGCACCCCCGAAAAGCCAGCCAATCACACTAACAGGGATTGTTGGGTGTTCAAGCAGGCAGGCAAGTTAAGAGCCGAAAACAGAGACAAGGGGCTGCACAGCGACGACGAGGAGCCCAAGCCGCCGAACAACAATGGACAGAAGGGCTTTCCCCCACAAGTGCGGATGGTGAACATGATATACGCAACCCACATTCCCAAGCGGGAGCGGAAGCGTGCGCTACGGGACGTATACGCGATGGAGCCAGTCGCCCCAAAGTTCAACCCATGGTCCTCCTGCCCGATCACTTTTGATCGAAGGGACCATCCCACTAGCATCCGTCATGGCGGCTTCGCCGCATTGGTTCTTGACCCAATCATCGACGGATTTCACCTCACAAGAGTCCTCATGGACGGCGGCAGTAGCCTGAACCTGCTTTATCAGGACACAGTGCGGAAAATGGGCATAGATCCCTCAAGGATCAAACCCACAAGAACGACCTTTAAAGGCGTCATACCAGGTGTAGAAGCCAACTGTACAGGCTCAGTAACACTTGACGTGGTCTTCGGATCCCCGGATAATTTCCAAAGCGAAGAGTTAATCTTCGATATAGTCCCGTTTCGTAGTGGCTATCACGCCCTGCTCGGACGAACCGCATTCGCAAAATTCAATGCGGTGCCGCACTATGCATACCTCAAACTCAAGATGCCAGGCCCTCGAGGAGTAATCACGGTCAACGGAAACACCGAACGCTCCCTCCGTACGGAGGAGCATACGGCGGCTCTCGCAGCGGAGGTACAAAGTAGCCTTCTTAGGCAATTCTCTAGTCCGGCCATTAAAAAGCCAAACACTACCAAGCGCGCCCGGAGTAACCTACAGCAAGATCGCCTGGCACACTCTAAGCAAGCGTAGCAATGCGGCCCCAACCCCAGCTTTCGCGACCTAGCGAAACCAGTACCTCGCATACATAACTACGCCCTTGAAATACCATGGGCACAGGGGAGGGGGCACAATAACGGCACGCCCAAAATACGGCTTAAAACATACCAGGGGCTGCCGGATTTTTTTAAATTTTTCTTACTTTCAGGACTCCATACTTCAGACGACCTGTTCGGCAATTCGACTGTCGCACAAACGATGCAAGATCCAGGGAGGCAGACAAGCCATGCCGCATTATGGAACTCCCAGGTGGTCTCTGTTACGAGCAGTATACCTGCTTTAAATATAATTCCGCGGCCTGCCCCTGGTCAGGACATACTGCATAGTCCAATATCTCTTGCTTACCGCACTATTTGTATCGTTCGGCTTTGATAAATAGCCTCTCCATAAACAATGCTTAGCTTTTTGTCTATTTTTTGCATTACTCTTTTCATATATATGTTCATTGATGACATGTTGCACCCGTACACTATGGTACGACAAGTACGCCAGGGGCTTCGGTACCCTTTAAATATGGTGTGAGAAGTCCGTACACTTTCACAAGTGCGGGACCCCGAACTTATAGCACTATATGCATCGGCTCCGAATCATGATTTGGGTCAATAGTTGGGTTTGCCCAGCTCCTATGTTTTGGTGCCTTACGTTCCGCTATATCGGCTAAGGTAGCACTAGGAGAACCACTGCGATTGTGCCCCGGTTGAGCTGGGTTAAGCACCTCAGTGGAGAAAGCTAAAACTGACTGTCATGATGAGGCGAGAGACCGGTCACTGTTCGAGAGGTTTTTCGAGTCCCTAAAGGCTTATGCCGCTTCGAGCGAGGAGCTGGATAACCCCAGCCAAGGCGTGGATAGCGCCCCGAACTCGGTCTTCCGAACTAGGGGCTTCGCCGAAATTTAAAATTATAAAGTTCTATGGCTAAGTGAGAGTGTTCAAGCATTATAGTCCGATTGCCTGGTTCGTCGTGCTGAGCGCCTCCCTCGAAGGACCCAACCATGGGAAAAAGAGCGCCCAGGTTTATCACCGAACACCCCAGCACTAGTGGCATGGGGGCAGAAGCCGACGACTGGCCATCTCTCAATTTTTGATAAACGGCCGCACAGAAAATAATATTTTAAATTCAATAAGCATTGCTTAGCGCATATGAACAAGTTTTCAGCGCACAGGATAAAACGAGCGAGTTCATTCAAAAATTACATCTTGGTACATTCATCCGCCACAAGGCGGGCACCCGCAAGAACATCCTTATAGTAGTTCTCGGGCTTGCGATGCTCCTTCCCCGGCGGCGGCCCGTCCTCACAAGCTTCTCACCGTCCAGCTTACCCCAGTGCACCTTTACACGGGCAAGGGCCCTACGGGCACCTTCGATGCAGACGGAGCGCTTGATGACCTCGAGCCTTGGACAGGCCTCCACCAGCCGCCGCACCAGCCCGAAGTAGCTCCCAGGCAGGGCCTCTCCGGGCCACAGCCGAACTATGAAGCCCTTCATGGCCTGTTCGGCCGCCTTGTGGAGTTCGACCAGCTGTTTCAGCTGGTCGCTCAAGGGCACAGGGTGTCCGGCCTCAGCATACTGAGACCAGAACACCTTCTCCGTCGAGCTGCCCTCTTCAGCTCGGTAGAATGCGGCGGCATCGGATACGCTGCGGGGAAGATCTGCGAATGCCCCTGGAGAACTCCGGATTCGGGTAAGTAACAAGTAGTTTACTTTTATATTTCTGCTTTGCATAAAGAATGCCTTACCCGCTGCTATCTTCTTCATATCCTCCAACTCTCGGAGGGCCTTTTGGGCTTCGGCCTTGGCAGACTTGGCAGTCTCAAGGGCCGTCGCGAGCTCGGACGCTTGGGTCTTTGACTCAAGCTCCAAACTCTCATGTTTTTTCATGAGAGCCTGAAGCTCTTGCTGCACCTCGCCGACCTGAGTCCCAAGTTTCTCTCGCTCGGTGCGCTCCGCGGCCGTTTTCTTTTCGGCCTCGGACAGCGCCTGCTTGAGGGTCGCCACCTCAGTCGTGGCCCCTACAATAAGCAGTACAATCCCGTTATTTTTTGCAATCACGTCTCTCTATAGGCACCTTTTTATAAGGTATTTCTTACCTTCTTTCTCCTCGAGCTGCTGCTTGGCAAGGCCGAGCTCTTGCTCGGACCGCTCGAGTCCCTGTTTCAGGGCATCCACCTTCGCAGTCAGTGCGGCGGTGGCTAGCAGCGAAGCCTGCATACGCATATTGACTCTTGTTAGACTCCTGCGAAATTTAATAAATCCTCTATTCATCTTTTCTTTCTGAACGCCAAACAGAGCATCAGGGGCTACTGTCTATGCGGTAATATTTTTACATATTTTTACTTACCTCGAAGCCTGTTAGGAGGCTAGCGCAAGCTTCACTCAGCCCACTCTTGGCGGACTGAACCTTCTGGATCACCGTACTCATAATAGTACGGTGCTCCTCGTCGATGGAGGCGCCTTCAAGCACCTCCAGCAGATTGTCCGGCGCCTCCGGTTGGATGGAGGCTGCCGGCTCAGAAGGCTTGCTCCTCTTGGAAGGAGTTCGCCTGCCGCGGTCCGGAATTGTTGAAGATTCCGGCATGGTGTCCGGCTTAAAGGCGGACTTGGAGCCCTGGGGGGTCTTGTCCCCTTCACTCCTGGGGTCCGGGAGGTCGCCTTGCGGCTCCTCCAGGACCACCTCCTCCTGCCCCGGAGCTCGTTGCGACGCCACTTCGGCGTCATCCGCAGTGCGGGGGGAGACAGCGGGCGGAACAGAGTTCACGTCCGATGAATCCAGGGAGCCGCTCGATGACTCGTTGAGTTCGGCCCGGGGCGGGCTGCATGATTATATTCGACATTAGGGAAAGCTGTGCAACAAAAGGAATATCATGAGTTACTCTGGTATCTGAACACTTACGATTTCGCCGGACGCCTGGCCCTGTCCGGCCACTCCTCTTCGCCCTCGTCGGCGTCGGGGGCGTAGTCCGGCGGAGGGGTTTTCCTCTTCTTGGACCCTTCGCCCCCCCCACTGGGGCGGCCTTCCTTTTCTTTCCTCCCCCCGCTGGAGGGGGAGAGGTTTCTTCTTCCTCCTCCTCGTTTTCACGGGAAGAGGGCATCTCGGACTCGTCGGATGATGAGTCCGACAGCACCACATTACGGGTACTCTTTTGAGTCCCCGTGGTCTTCTTCTTCTTGGCCTTCTTTTCCGGCACCACATAAGGCGCCGGAGCCAGCAGCTTCACTAGTAGAGCTGGGGCTGGGTCTTCGGGCAACGGAGCCGGACAGTTAATTGGTTCGGCTATCGCCCGCCAAGCCTGTCAAAGGTAAGGGAGTTTAGATCCCGCATAGAGTCAAACTATGAAAAAAGCTTAACATCCTGTAAAGGGTGTAGATGGCATACCTTGCTAGCGTGACGCCGCGAGCTATATCCGCGGTCCTCAGAGGCCGATGCGGGAGCCTCGGCGCCCTTGAATAGCATCTTCCAGGCATCCTCGTACGTTGTGTCGAAGAGCCTGCTGAGGGTTTGATGCTGCGCCAGGTCGAACTCCCACAGATTGAAATCCCGTTGTTGGCACGGGAGGATCCGGCGGACGAGCATAACCTGGATTATATTAACTAGCCGGACTGGCTTGTTCACCAGGGATTGGATGCATGTTTGCAATCCGGTCACCTCTTTTTCGTCACCCCACGACAGGCCCGTCTCTTTCCAGGACACAAGCCGCGTGGGGGGTCCGGATCGGAACTCGGGGGCCGCGGTCCATTCCGGATCGCGTGGCTCGGTGATGTATAACCACCCGGATTGCCATCCCTTTAGGGTCTCCACGAAAGAGCCCTCGAACCATAGGGCGTTGGCCATCTTGCCCGCCATGGCGCCTCCGCACTCCGCCTGGCTGCCGCTCACCACCTTGGGCTTGACATTGAAAGTCTTGAGCCAGAGGCCGAAATGGGGGCGGACGCGGAGAAAGCCTCGCACACGACGATAAACGCCGAGATGTTGAGGATGAAGTTCGGAGCCAGATCGTGGAAATCCAGGCCGTAGTAGAACATGAGCCCCCGGACAAATGGGTGGAGTGGAAAACCCAGTCCGCGGAGGAAGTGGAGGAGAAATACCACCCTCTCATGGGGCCTTGGGGTGGGGATAAGCTGCCCCTCTTCGGGAAGCCGGTGCGCGATGTCCTTGGACAGATACCCAGCCTTCCTTAGCTTCTTGACTTTGCCCTCCGTAACGGAGGAGACCATCCATTTGCCTCCCGCTCCGGACATTGCTGGAGAAGGTTGAGGTGGGAAGTGCGGGCTTGGGCGCTGGAGCTCGGGTGCGCGAGAGATGGGTAGGCAAGGGAGGAAGAAGGCGTAGGTAAAAAGGGTGGATCCTTATCCCCTTATATAGGCGGATGCGTTTATGCGTCCCCACCTACCTAATAAAACTCGCTTGCCTCCCGAGCGCCGTGATAAATGGCGTGGTTGGGTTACCCACGTCCGTACTGATGAGAATCCCGTAAAAAGGGTACACGATCTCTGCTTTGACAAGACGTGCCAAGGAAACCGCCTCGCAAAACATGCTGAGGTGGAAAAGTAAAAACGATTCGAGTAAAGGACTTGGCTGTAGTGTGATGGCGCACTGCAGAATACGTCAGCAGATTTGATTTGTGTTAATATTATTCTCTCTATGGCAATATGTGGAAACTTATTTTACAGAGCCGGACACTACTCTTGGTGATTACAATCTTCTATGAAGGACTTGGAGGAGGAACCCGCCTTGCAATGCCGAAGACAATTTGCGCGCCGGACTCGTCGTCATTGAAGCCTGGTTCAGGGGCTACTGAGGGAGTCCTGGATTAGGGGGTGTTCGGATAGCCGGACTATACCTTCAGCCGGACTCCTGGACTATGAAGATACAAGATTGAAGACTTCGTCCCGTGTCCGGATGGGACTTTCCTTGGCGTGGAAGGCAAGCTTGGCGATGCGATATTCAAGATCTCCTACCATTGTAACCGACTCTGTGTAACCCTAACCCTATCCGGTGTCTATATAAACCGGAGGGTTGTAGTCCGTAGGACAGAATCAACTCCATACACAACAATCATACCATAGGCTAGCTTCTAGGGTTTAGCCTCCTTGATCTCGTGGTAGATCTACTTTTGTACTACCCATATCATCAATATTAATCAAGCAGGAGTAGGGTATTACCTCCATCGAGAGGGCCCGAACCTGGGTAAAACAAAGTGTCCCCTGTCTCCTGTTACCATCCGGCCTAGACGCACAGTTCGGGACCCCCTACCCGAGATCTGTCGGTTTTGACACCGACACTCTGTTTTACTGCCTAGCTAGAGCACAAACCTAGCCCCAGTTGTGTATTCCCAATTGCTCGTGGTCTAACTGATGTTTCCCTAGTTGGGTGAGACTGACTTGGCTCTTTCTTGGAGGAGACAGATCAAACAAGTGTTGTCAGTTTTCGTTTGAACTTCAAAGAGTGTTGTGACTTGGCTCTTAATCAAAAGAGTGTTGTCAGTTTTTGTTTGATCTTTGTTTGACTGGAGGAAATTACTCTTAAATGCTAGTCCTATTCTGGTGGAGATTTTTCTTGTCCTGAGTTACACTGAAGATATTTTTCTGATAATATTATAAAAACTGCCCGGTGTGTGTTCAACTTGTATCTTCTAGCTTAAGTTTAACTTGTCCTGAGTTACACTCAAGTTATAATGTGTTTAACTTGTAGCTTCTAGCTTAAGTGAGTAGCCAGTACTATAGTCAGTAGCTTAACTCGTTTAATTACCGCTAGTTAGTTGTACTGATATTAAATGATGCCTGAAATGATGTATCATGTATCTTTAGCATGATCTGTTTCAGATAATAAATGATGCTTGAAATGAATTCTTGTGTAAGTGAAGGCCTGCTATGTTGTTGCAGCCAGCTATTTTCTGTTTCCTCATTTGGATTACTCAGTTATTTAGTTTATTATTACTTGGGAAAAGTACTGTGAGAAAAAAATGATTATCCGCATTGCATTGTTAAATGTTGTACTTGGGCACAATATCTTTTCATCCATCATTTACACTGTGAATCCAATACCAGTTGCCCATGCTGATTATTTCACTTCAAACAGGCCACCTAGTGGCACAAAGCTCCATCAGAAACAGAATCAAAGATGGCCATGCCATGCTTGGCAGTAGCAGAAGTGACATGGAGCAGTGTAGTGGCATGGCCATTGACCTGTGGCTGGCATCTAGACACCACACACATACATACAGAGGCACATTGACTATTACTATGGCAAGTACTTTGTTCGGTCTTTTGAATTCAAAGACTAATATGATGAATTGTATTCGGAGACTAATCTTCTATTGTATTCGATGAATCTGCTGTTGCTATGTGCTACTGTCTATATTCTGTCAAATAATATATTTTGTAACCTGTGCAAAAATCAGAAAAGTAAAAAATAAAACCTAATATTCATACTAATGACTCATCACTACAGAGTGCGCCATTAGTATGCCAAAGTATACTAATGGCGCATCACCAAACAGTGCGCCATTAGTATGCCAAGTATACTAATGGCGCATCCATCCACAGTGCGCCATTAGTGTGCCAAAGCACATGGTTAAATATGGCCCTTGGGAGGCATACTAATGGCGCATGGTGTTCTATACTAATGGCGCACCAGTGGTGCGCCATTAGTAATAAATACTAGCGGCGTGATACTAATGGCCCACCAGTGATGCGCATTAGTAGGCCTTTTCCTAGTAGTGTATGCGTCATGCATGGGAATAAAATAAAATACTACATGATACTAATATATGATACTACATCCGTCCTGATTATTACTCCCCTTTGTATTCTGTGTCAAATTTTGACCTTAAATTTAACTAACAAAATGTTAATGCATGTCTAAAAAATAATATAATTAAAAACTATGTTCAAATATGAACCCAACGATATAACTTTTGGTAACATGCATTAATATTTTTTAGTTAAAATTTGGCTCAAAATATAAAGAGGACTTATAAACCAAGACGGAGGTAGTATGATACACTAGTATCATATGCATGATACTACTATGTGATACTACCCATTACAACCAGCCTAAACTGGAAAGGAGTAACTAGTTATGTTACCGCATGCCTCTCTTTCCTCATTAATTACTCGCCACACCATCTGTTTTGACTAAAGATGTGTGATGTTACCACCTATGTTACTCCCATTGTGGGTAGTCTTAATATCCATCTTCTTTATAACGTGCAAGAGGAAAGCATGCTCATGTGCAACCATTCTACTTGTTACTGTTACTCCCTCCATCTAGGTGAATAAGTCATCTTAAGTGTGCACCGTTATCAAGAAGAGGAAAAGGAGAGAACTTAATGTTTATTTGCTAATTAATAGCATTGCATGCAATGAACTAACTGTTGCATGTCGTGTTCGATAGTCTCGAGTCATTGAAAACATGCACACCCCACATCTCTTATTGGTTGATATGTCAAGAAACAAGAAACGAGGTGGGAGTTAATGCACCGCGCCTAAGTATTTTGGAATTATTTGGTTTTCGTAAGGTGACTTATACACCTAGACGGAGGGAGTAGATCATTACTGTTAGAAATAAAACTTCATGGAAACCGCGTTTGAAACTCTTGAAAAATATGGAAAAATTACGGGATGTTAAGAGGCTGATATCCTCGATGATACGTCTCCAACGTATCTAAATTTTTTTATTGTTCCATGCTATTATATTATCCATTTTGGATGTTTAATGGGCTTTAATATGCACTTTTATATTATTTTTGGGACTAACCTATTAACCGAAGGCCCAGTGTCAGTTGTTGTTTTTTTGTCTATTTTAGTGTTTCACAGAAAAGGAATATCTAACGGAATCCAAACGGAATTAAACCTTCGCGAGGATCTTTTTTGGAACAAACGCAATTCAGGAGACTTGGAGTGGAGGTCAAGGAAGCAACAAGGCGGCCACGACGTAGGGTGGCGCGCCCAGGGGGCAGGCGCGCCCCCCACCCTTGTGGGCCCCTCGTAGCTCCACTGACGTACTTCCTTCGCCTACATATACTTTTATACCTTGAAAACATCTAGGGGAGCCATGAAACCACTTTTCCACCGCCGCAACCTTCTGTACCTGTGAGATCCTATCTAGGGACCTTTTTTGGCAATCTGCCGGAGGGGGATTCAATCACGAAGGGCTTCTACATCAACACCATAGCCTCTCCGATGATGTGTGAGTAGTTTACCACAGACCTTCGGGTCCATAGTTATTAGCTAGATGGCTTCTTCTCTCTCTTTGGATCTCAATACAAAGTTCTCCTCGATGTTCTTGGAGATCTATTCGATGTAATTATTTTTGCGGTGTGTTTGTCGAGATCCGATGAATTGTGGGTTTATGATCAAGATTATCTATGAACAATATTTGATTCTTCTCTGAATTCTTATATGCATGATTTGATATCTTTGCAAGTCTCTTCGAATTATCAGTTTGGTTTGGCCTACCAGATTGATCTTTCTTGCAATGGGAGAAGTGCTTAGCTTTGGGTTCAATCTTGTGGTGTCCTTTCCTAGTGACAGTATGGGCAACAAGGCACGTATTGTATTGTTGCCATCGAGGATAAAAAGATGGGGTTTATATCATATTGCTTGAGTTTATCCCTCTACATCATGTCATCTTGCCTAATGTGTTATTTTGTTTCTTATGAACTTAATACTCTAGATGCATGTTGGATAGTGGTCGATGTGTGGAGTAATAGTAGTAGATGCAAAATCGTTTTGGTCTACTTGACACGGACGTGACGGCTACATTCATGATCATGCCTAGATATCATCATCACTATGCACTTTTCTATCAATTGCTCGGCAGTAATTTGTTCACCCATCATAATATATGCTATCTTGAGAGAAGCCACTAGTGAAACCTATGCCCCCCGGGTCTACTTTCCATTATATAAGTCTCCGATCTACAATTCTAGTTTACTATTTATTTTGCAATCTTTACTTTTCAATCTATACAACAAAAATACTAAAAATATTTATCTTATTGTCTTTATCAGATCTCACTTTCGTAAGTGACCGTGAAGGGATTGACAACCCCTTTATTGTGTTGGTTGCGAGGTTCTTGTTTGTTTGTGCAGGTACTAGGCGACTTGTGTGTAGTCTCCTACTGGATTGATACCTTGGTTCTCAAAAACTAAGGGAAATACTTATGGTACTTTGCTGCATCACCCTTTCCTCTTCAAGGAAAAACCAACACATGCTCAAGAGGTAGCACCCGACCCATCTAGTTCAAGCCCTAAACTTGGCATTGACGCTCACATTTGTCTGAATTTATTTCAGTCTTTTCTTACGACTGCTACCTCTTGAGCACTGCGTTGGTTTCCCCCGAAGAGGAAGGGATGATGCAGCAAAGTAGCGTAAGTATTTCCCTCAGTTTTTGAGAACCAAGGTATCAATCCAGTAGGAGGCTACGTGCGAGTCCCTCGTACCTGCACAAAACAAATAAATCATCGCAACCAACGCGAATAGGGGTTGTCAATCCCTACACGGCCACTTACAAGAGTGAGATCTGATAGATATGATAAGATAATTTTTTTGGTATTTTTGTGATAAAGATGCAAAGTAAAATAAAGGCAAAGTAAAAAAGCAAGGAAATAACTAAGTAGTAGGAGATTAATATGATAAAGGTAGACCCGGGGGCCATAGGTTTCACTAGTGGCTTCTCTCGAGAGCATAAGTATTCTATGGTGGGTGAACAAATTACCGTTGAGCAAGTGACAGAATTGAGCATAGTTATGAGAATATCTAGGTATGATCATGTATATAGGCATCACGTCCGAGACAAGTAGACCGACTCCTGCCTGCATCTACTACTATTAATCCACTCATCGACCGCTATCCAGCATGCACCTAGAGTATTAAGTTAAAAACAGAGTAACGCCTTAAGCAAGATGACATGGTGTAGAGGGATAGACTCATGCAATATGAAGAAAACCCCATCTTGTTATCCTCGATGGCAACAATACAATACGTGCCTTGATGCCCCTATTGTCACTAGAAAGGACACCGCAAGGTTGAACCCAAAGCTAAGCACTTCTCCCATTGCAAGAAAGATCAATCTAGTAGGCCAAACCAAACTGATAATTCGAAGAGACTTGGAAAGATAACCAATCATACATAAAAGAAATCAGAGGAGATTAAAATATTGTTCATAGATAAACTTGATCATAAGCCCACAATTCATCGATCTCAACAAACACACCACAAAAAGAAGATTACATCGAATAGTTCTCCACAAGAGAGGGGGAGAACATTGTATTGAGATCCAAAAAGAGAGAAGAAGCCATCTAGCTACTAACTATGGACCCGCAGGTCTGAGGTAAACTACTCACACTTCATCGGAGAGGCTATGGTGTTGATGTAGAAGCCCTCCGTGATTGATGCCCCCTCCGGCGGAGCTCCGGAACAGGCCCCAAGATGGGATCTCGTGGATACAGAAAGTTGCGGCGGTGGAATTAGGTTTTTGGCTCCGCATCTGATCGTTTGGGGGTACGTAGGTATATATAGGAGGAAGGAGTATGTCGGTGGAGCAACTGGGGGGCCACGAGGGTGGAGGACGCGCCTGGGGGGGTAGGCGCGCCACCCTACCTCGTGCCCTCCTCTTTTGTGTCTTAACATAGGGTCCAAATCTCCCAGGTCTTGTTTGTTGAGAAAATCACGTTCCCGAAGGTTTCATTCCGTTTGGACTTCGTTTGATATTCCTTTTCTTCGAAACCCTAAAACAGGCAAAAAACAACAATTCTGGGTTGGGCCTCCGGTTAATAGGTTAGTCCCAAAAATAATATAAAAGTGGATAATAAAGCACAATAATGTCCGAAACAGTAGATAATATAGCATGGAGCAATCAAAAATTATAGATACGTTGGAGACGTATCAAGCATCCCCAAGCTTAATTCCTGCCCGTCCTCGAATAGGTAAAAGATAAAAACAGAATTTTTGATGTGGAGTGCTACTTGGCATAATTTTAATGTAATTCTTCTTAATTGTGGTATGAATATTCAGATCCAAAAGATTCAAGACAAAAGTTCATATTGACATAAAAATAATAATATTTCAAGCATACTAACAAAGCAATTATGTCTTCTCAAAATAACATGGCTAAAGAAAGTTATCCCTACAAAATCATATAGTCTGGCTATGCTCCATCTTCACCACACAAAATATTTAAATCATGCACAACCCCGATGACAAGCCAAGCAATTATTTCATACTTTTGACACTCTCAAAACTTTTTCAATCTTCACGCAATACATGAGCGTGAGCCATGGACATAGCACTATAGGTGGAATAGAATGGTGGTTATGGAGAAGACAAAAATGGAGAAGATAGTCTCACATCAACTAGGCGTATCAACGGGCTATGGAGATGCCCATCAATAGATATCAATGTGAGTGAGTAGGGATTGCCATGCAATGGATGCACTAGAGCTATAAGTATATGAAAGCTCAAAAAGAAACTAAGTGGGTGTGCATCCAACTTGCTTGCTCATGAAGACCTAGGGCATTTTTAGGAAGCCCATCATTGGAATATACAAAGCCAAGTTCTATAATGAAAAATTCCCACTAGTATATGAAAGTGATAACATGAGAGACTCTCTACTATGAAGATCATGGTGCTACTTTGAAGCACAAGTGTGGTAAAAGGATAGTAACATTGTCCCTTCTCTCTTTTTCTCTCATTTTTTATTTGGGCCTTTTCTCCTTTTTATGGCCTCTTTTCTTTCTCTTTTTTTTATTTTTCGTCTGGAGTCTCATCCCGACTTGTGGGGGAATCATATTCTCCATCATCCTTTCCTCACTGGGACAATGCTCTAATAATGACGATCATCACACTTTTATTTTTCTTACAACTCAACAATTACAACTCGATACTTAGAACAAAATATGACTCTATGTGAATGCCTCCGGCGGTGTACCGGGATATGCAATGATGCATGAGTGACATGTATGAAAGAATTATGAATGGTGGCTTTGCCACAAATACGATGTCAACTACATGATCATGCTAAGCAATATGACAATGATGGAGTGTGTCGTAATAAATGGAACGGTGGAAAGTTGCATGGCAATATATCTCGGAATGGCTATGGAAATGCCATAATAGGTAGGTATGGTGGCTTTTTTGTGGAAGGTATATGGTGGGTGTATGATACCGGCGAAAGGTGCGCGGTATTAGAGAGGCTAGCAAAGGTGGAAAGGTGAGAGTGCGTATAATCCATGGACAGTCATAAAGAACTCATATACGTGTTGCAAAAATCTAAAAGTTATCAAAGCAAAGTATTACGCGCATGCTCCTAGGGGGGATAGATTGGTAGGAAAAGACCATCGCTCGTCCCAGACCGCCACTCATAAGGAAGACAATCAAAAAATAAATCATGCTCCGACTTCATCACATGACGGTTCACCATACGTGCATGCTACGAGAATCACAAACTTTAACACAAGTATTCCTCAAATTCACAACTACTCAACTAGCAAAACTTTAATATCACCATCTTTATATCTCAAAACAATTATCAAGTATCAAACTTCTCATAGTATTTAACACACTCATAAGAAAGTTTTATTATTAATCTTGTATACCAAGCATATTAAGACTTTAAGAAAATTACCATGCTATTTAAGACTCTCAAAATAATCTAAGTGGAGCATGAGAGATAAATAGTTTCTATAATACAAATCCACCACCGTGCTCTAAAAGATATAAGTGAAGTACTAGAGCAAAACTATATAACTCAAAAGATATAAGCGAAGCACATAGAGTATTCTAGCAAATTCCAAATCATGTATGGCTCTCTAAAAAGGTGTGTAAAGCAAGGATGATTGCGGTAAACTAAAAATTAAAGACTCAAATCATACAAGACGCTCCAAGCAAAACACATATCATGTGGTGAATAAAAATATAGCTCCAAGTAAAGTTACCGATAGAAGTAGATGAAAGAGGGGATGCCTTCCGGGGCATCCCCAAGCTTTGGCTTTTAGGTGTCCTTAGATTATCTTGGGGGTTCCATGGGCATCCCCAAGCTTAGGCTCTTGCCACTCCTTGTTCCATAATCCATCAAATATTTACCCAAAACTTGAAAACTTCACAACACAAAACTTAAAGTAGAAAATCTCGTGAGCTCCATTAGCGAAAGAAAATAAAAGACCACTTCAAGGTAGTGTAATGAACTCATTATTTATTTATATTGGTGTTATACCTACTGTATTCCAACTTCTCTATGGTTTATAAACTATTTTACTAGTAGATTCATCAAAATAAGCAAACAACACATGAAAAACAGAACAGTCTGTAGTAATCTGTAGCTAGCGCAAGATCTGGAAGCCCAAAAATTCTAAAATAAATTTCTGGACGTGAGGAAGTTATATACTAATCATCTGCAAAAAGAATTAACTAAATAGCACTCTCCAAATAAAAATGACAGCAGTTCTCGTGAGTGCTAAAGTTTCTGTTTTTTTACAGCAAGTGTAACAAGACTTTCCCCAAGTCTTCCCAACGGTTCTACTTGGCACAAACACTAATTAAACACAAAAAACACAACCAAAACAGAGGCTAGATAAATTATTTATTACTAAACAGGAGCAAAAAGCAAGGAATAAAAAATAAAATTGGGTTGCCTCCCAACAAGAGCTATCATTTAACGCCCCTAGCTAGGCATAACAAGCAAGAATAGATCTAGATATTGCCATCTTTGGTATTAGGAAAGAAAATAGCAAACTTGCTATCTATAGAATTAATCTTTCTATTTTGATAAAGCACATGGCTATTAATGGTAGAAGAAAGATTAAGTATGTTACGGAAATTTGTATCTAGGCTAGCCTTCATCTCTTTAATAGATTTGTTTTGGTAAGAGAGCAAAAGAGATGTAGATTCAACTTTCTCATTCATGGGGTGCCCAAATATAGTTTTCATTTTTTCATAAGTATCTATGACATCCCCTTCAAGAAAACCTTCTTCAAATATAGAATCTAAGACATGCTTAAGAGAAGAAGGAAGGGCAATATAAAAGCTTTTTAAGTAAACTTCAATTTGATATTGAGGAACATAACTGGCCCTGATCCTTAATAGTCTATACCAAGCATCTTTCAAAGATTCATCACGTAAATAATGAAAAATTCTAGAATCATCTTCATCAAAATTATTAAGACTCTCATTGATAACTCCAGTAGGTTTTTCCATAGTATCCTTATTTATAAGCTTAGCGAGAATAGAAGGGTTGTCCAAAGTACTAAAACTCTGGAGAGAACCCCCAACCCTTTTTGATTCAGACATGGCGAAAGAAAGGCGAGCGGAAAGAGAGGGAGGATAGAGAGAGAGGGCGAATAAAACGGCAAGGGTGAAGTGTGGGAGAGGAAAACGAGAGGCAAATGGCAAATAATATAATGTGGGAGATAAGGGTATGTGATGGGTACTTGGTATGTTGACTTTTGCATAGACCTCCCCGGCAACGGCGCTAGAAATCCTTCTAGCTACCTCTTGAGCACTGCGTTGGTTTTCACCGAAGAGGAAGGGATGATGCAGCAAAGTAGCGTAAGTATTTTCCTCAGTTTTTGAGAACCAATGTATCAATCCAGTAGGAGGCTATGTAATGCCCCGGATACATCCGCCGGTGGTCGTTACTCCTGGCGGGATCTAGACTGGCCCCACAGATCAATACTAGTCTTTTTTGCGCACTTTGTCCTCACTCGTGCGCACCCGGGAGCGAATTCCTGGTCGGTCACCCATCGGACACTACTCCAAGTTGAGCACGCTTAACTTTGGAGTTCTGTCCGAATGGGCTCCCGGAAAAGAAGGAATTCCTTATTGATATGAGTAGTCTATCATCCCTATTAAGCCAGGCTATCACATACACCCCCACTCAGAGGAACCGACGTCCTCGTCGGACCATAGGAATGTTCCCTCTTGGCACATACGTCTGTGTATCCAGTCTGGTACATGTGCCATGTCGGGTGCCACGACGGGTCACAAATGTCATGAACAACATGACCATGCACCTGTCCGCAACCATCCGTGTAACCGTGAGGGTCGGCTCTGATACCAACTTGTAACACCCTGGACACACCCGCCGGTGGTTGTTACTCTTGGCGGGATCTAGACTGGCCCCACAGATCAATACTAGTCTTTTCTGCGCACTTTGTCCTCACTCATGCACACCCGGGAGCAACTTCCCGGTCGGTCACCCATCCTGACACTACTCCAAGTTGAGCATGCTTAACTTTGGAGTTCTGTCCGAATGGGTCCCGAAAACGAAGGAATTCCTTATTGGTATGAGCAGTCTATCATCCCTATTAAGCCAGGCTATCACAGGCTACGCGTGAGTCCCTCGTACCTGCACAAAACAAATAAATCCTCGCAACCAACGCGAATAGGGGTTGTCAATCCCTACACGGCCACTTACGAGAGTGAGATCTGATAGATATGATAAGATAAGATTTTTGGTATTTTTGTGATAAAGATGCAAAGTAAAATAAAGGCAAAGTAAAAAAGCAAGGAAATAACTAAGTAGTAGGAGATTAATATGATACAGATAGGCCCGGGGGCCATAGGTTTCGCTAGTGGCTTCTCTCGAGAGCATAAGTATTCTACGGTGGGTGAACAAATTACTGTTAAGCAATTGACAGAATTGAGCATAGTTATGAGAATATCTAGGTATGATCATGTATATAGGCATCAGGTCCGAGACAAGTAGACCGACTCCTGACTGCATCTACTACTATTACTCCACTCATCGACCGCTATCCAGCATACATCTAGAGTATTAAGTTAAAAACAGAGTAACGCCTTAAGCAAGATGAAATGATGTAGAGGGATAGACTCATGCAATATGAAGAAAACCCCATCTTGTTATCCTCGATGGCAACAATACAATACGTGCCTTGCTGCCCCTACTGTCACTGGGAAAGGACATCGCAAGATTGAACCCAAAGCTAAGCACTTCTCCCATTGCAAGAAAGATCAATCTAGTAGGCCAAACCAAACTGATAATTCGAAGGGACCTGCAAAAATAACCAATCATACATAAAAGAATTCAGAGGAGATTCAAATATGTTCATAGATAAACTTGATCATAAACCCACAATTCATCGATCTCAACAAACACACCGCAAAAAGAAGATTACATCGAATAGTTCTCCACAAGAGAGGGGGAGAACATTGTATTGAGATCCAAAAAGAGAGAAGAAGCCATCTAGCTACTAACTATGGACCCGTAGGTCTTAGGTAAACTACTCACACTTCATCGGAGAGGCTATGGTGTTGATATAGAAGCCCTCCGTGATTGATGCCCCCTCCGGCGGAGCTCCGGAACATGCCCCAAGATGGGATCTAGTGGATACAGAAATTTGCGGCGGTGGAATTAGGTTTTTGGTTCCGCATCTGATCGTTTGGGGGTACGTAGGTATATATAGGAGGAAGGAGTACGTCGGTGGAGCAACAGGGGGCCCATGAGGGTGGAGGGCGTGCCTGGGGGGGGGGGGTAGGCGTGCCCCCCTACCTCGTGGCCTCCTGTTAATTGGCTTGACGTAGGGTCCAAGTCTCCTGAGTTGTATTCGGTGAGAAAATCACGTTCCCGAAGGTTTCATTCCGTTTGGACTCCGTTTGATATTCCTTTTCTTCGAAACCCTAAAACAGGCAAAAAAACAGCAATTCTGGGCTGGGCCTCCGGTTAATAGGTTAGTCCCAAAAATAATATAAGTGGATAATAAAGCCCAATAATGTTCGAAACAGTAGATAATATAGCATGGAGCAATCAAAAATTATTGATACGTTGGAGACGTATCAACGATGTTCATTCAGCAGGAGGAGGCGCTTCCGTCGATTACGAGTCAACTGTGATGACTTCATCAATCTCAAGATGCTATGCCACCTCAGTCTCTCGGAGGTGCTCATAAATATAGGGTGTGTCTGCGTGCGTGGATGAGTGTATGTACATGTATGTGGGCGACTTCGATTATACTGTGTTGAAAAAATAGAGGGTGATGTTTTATTGCCATGCACATGATAATCGAGCATCACCTTCTTAGCATCTTGTATTTTTTTTTAATATTTATTTGAACTTCCAAAACATCTTTTCCATGTAGTTTTCATCGATTTTCACAGAATGTTGGTATATATGTCATATTCTTCCTTAATGTTGCATCCGTGAAGCTAGCTTCTTTTTTTTCTTGTTGTGGGACTTCACACCTACCATAGATCATGTTGTGTTTCCTCATTGGTGGCGGACCCTTCTCCACGTGAGCGGCATACATGCTATCTATGGTTGAGGAGGACATTGACACTCACGCTATGATCATTTGGTGCTCCAAGGTCCCCAACCGCATAAATTTTTTGCATGGCTATTGTTCAGAGACCAGCTTAACTCCAAGGTCAACCTTTGTCACAAACATATCTCAAGTGATGCCCTGTGCCCACAATGTGGACATGCCTCTAAGGAAACTCTACATATCTTCATCCTATGTCCGCATGCAGATAGGATTTGGCAGCGCATAGGCATCATCACACCCATTGCATTGATGACATTTGGGCATTGCCGGATACCGCTTGGATTGGATCTATTTGTTTGGTCCACCTCACTCCTTACCATCCTTTAGAAGATTTGGGCATCACAGAATGTTATGCCTTGAACAAGGTTGACCATCATAGCTCCACCACTCTCAGACTTGTTGTTTAGGATTTGACTCTACCATCTCATAGATTGAAGAAGCTTCTTCAAAAGAATGTTGCCTTCTCGTGACGGTCATACATCTCTGCACGATCTGTCATGCCTTTTCTTTATCTTGCAACAAAGTGGAATTTTTTGTTACTTCTTGGCTTGGAGATGGTCTTGGCAAAGGTTGTTCATGGAGGATAGTTACCATCACAAACATAGCACCCCATGATGTACTCATCTCCATTGATGATACAGTTGCATGTAGGAGCTTTGCCTGCACACAACCTTGCAAACAATGGAAATTGATGCAGCACGTTGATGTCATTGTGAGACCCTAGGTTGCCAAAGAAAGAGTGCCAAATCTAGAGGTCTTGTAATGCAACTGTCTCAAGGATAATCATGGGCTTTTTATGATGACCCTAGCATTGCCCTTCTTGAGCATATGGGCAGTTACTCCATTTTCAGTGCATTCACTTCAGAGATCCTAGCATACATGAAACCCTCTTGATTCTCCAAGTGCCATGAGTCGTGTTGTGTCTTCGACATTTGGTTCTCTCACTTGATTCTCCAAGTGACATGAGTCGTGTTGTGTCTTCGACATTTAGTTCTCTCACTTGATTCTCCAAGTGTCATGAGTCGTGTTGTGTCTTCGACATTTAGTTCTCTCAAGTACTCAGGTCCAAACACCTTAACCAATTAAATAGAAAATCTAACCATGGTCTCGAGGCATGTGCTATGAGATATTCGGGGGTACTCGTCCCACGAATTTGTGATTGTGCCATATGAAGCATCCTCTGAGCAGTGATTCGCTTCTAAAGACCCGAGAACCCAATCACTAGTAGAAAAAGGGCCTAATGTTCAGCTCATTAGTCCCAGTTTGTATTTGAGCCGGCACTAATGTGACCATTAGTGCCGGTTCCAACGGCTAGGCGGGTCACTCTCATTAGCCGGTTCGTTGTGAACCTTTAGCACCGGTTTGTGCCATGAACCGGTGCTAAAAAGAGTGGTGGCAGGATGTGGTCAGACTGGGGCCCCTCCAGCACCTTTAGTACCGGTTCGTGCCATGAACCGGTACTAAAGGTCGTCCTATATAAACCCTTCGTCCACCCCATCTCGCTCTGTTTTTTCCCTTTCCCCTCTCCTCTCTATTATTCCCCTCTTCCCCTCGAGCTCATCACACATTTTGCCCAAATTTTGTCAAGATTTGAAGGCCCCCATCCATTCAAGTGATCATAAAGGTAAAAAACTTTGTCCTTTCATCTCTCATTGCTAGATTAGCTCTTGCAATGCTTTATATAGTGATTAATTTGTGGGTTTTAGTAATTTGGGATTAATTATATGTGGTAGTTTATTTGATTTATATGCAATTTGAGCTAAAAATAACTCTTAGTTTGCATATGTAGGTGTGGTTTACTTAGTGCCTCCCGTCTCCATCCTAACCACCGTCGATCGTCCTATCGTCCCGTCGCCGCACCACCTTGTGGTGAGCCTCTTGTTCTTATCTTTTTTATATAAAAAATCATGTTTGTGTGATTTAGATATATAGTTACTTGTATAATTATCTTACCTGTATGTTGTTTGTTATTCATAGTGCCATGGTTTCGATATCCGTCCCCGTCGGCCCTCATCCGGGTTATGATTCGGATGTGGTATATTTTCCTTTATAACTATTTGTTGGATTTTGTGTTTTTGACAAATTATGCCCATCAAGTTGGCATAGATATTTTTATCTAGGAGGTGTGTGAACCGGAAATTCCAACCGACCCTATTGTCGAGAAGTTAAATTTAGCTGAAAGAGAAAACGAGTATTTGAAAGAAAAAATAAAAAGAATTGAGGGGGAGAAGATGGAATTGGAGTTGCATGTTGCCGATGTCATCGATGATCACAAGATCAAGATGCAGAAAATGCTCATGAAGATTAGAAAGATTAGAAAATATGCCATTGGTAGTGAGGCTTGGTATCATTATGTTGTTGGATCAACTGTTATGTTAGTTGCGATCTTGATCGCATTTGTCGTTGCATTTAAATGCTTTAGCTATAGAGTTATTTGTATGTTTGTTTTATGAGAATAAGTTTTGTATGAACTTTATGTATAAACTTTATGTATGAACTTGTATTAATTTGGTCTTTCCGGTGTTGTGTAATGAAGATGAGCCGGCAATGGATGTACGATGACCGATGTTCTCCCCATTTCGTTGATGGTGTGCATACTTTTCTGCTTGCGGCTAAGGCAAACAAGCGGGCGGATGGTTTTATGCCTTGTCCATGTGCTGGTTGTAAGAATGATCAGAATTACTCTAAGTTAAAAACCATTCACGTCCACCTGTTTAAGTCCGGTTTCATGCCCCACTATAATGTTTGGACCAAGCACGGAGAAAGAGGGATTATGATGGAAGACAATGAAGAAGAAGAGGATGACGATAGCTATCCTGGCCATGGGTTCCCTGAATACGATGATACAACAATGGGGGAAGAAGCTGAGCCGGTAATGCGGGAAGAAGCTGAAGAAGAGGCATCAGATGATGATCTAGGTCTGGCCATTGGCGATGCAGAGAGAAACTGTGCAAGTGAAAAGGAGAAGAAGAAGTTGCAGCGCGTGTTAGAGGATCACAATAAGTTGTTGTACCCGAATTGCGAAGCTGACAAGAAAAAGCTGGGCACCACACTGGAATTGCTGCAATGGAAGGAAGAGAATGGTGTATCTGACAAGGGATTTGGAAAGTGCTGGTAATGTTAAAGAAGATGCTTCCAAAGGCCAACGAATTGCCCGAGAGTACGTACGAAACAAAGAAGGTTGTCTGCCCTCTAGGGTTAGAGATGCAGAAGATACATGCATGCCCTAATGACTGCAACCTCTACCGCGGTGAGTGCATGGATTTGAACATGTTCCCGGTATGCGGTGCATTGCGCTATAAGATCAGACGCGATGACCCTGGTGATGTCGAGGGCGATCTCCCTAGGAAGAAGGTTCCTACCAAGGTGATGTGGTATGCTTCTATAATACCACGGTTGAAACGTTTATTCCAAAACAAAGAGCATGCCATGGCGATGCGATGGCACAAAGAAGACCGTAAGAAAGACGGGAAGTTGAGAGGACCCACTGACGGGTCACAGTGGAGAAAAATCGAGAGAAAGTATAGGAAGGACTTTGCAGGTGACGCAAGGAACATATGGTTTGGTCTAAGCGCAAATGGCATTAATCCTTTTGGGGAGCAGAGCAGTAACCATGGCACGTGGCTTGTGACTCTATGTATGTATAACCTTCCTCCTTGGTTGTGCATGAAGCGGAAGTTCATTATGATGTCAGTGCTCATCCAAGGCCCTAAGCAACCCGGCAACAACATTGATGTGTACCTAAGGCCATTAGTTGAAGAACTCTTATAGCTATGGAATGGAAAAGGTGTACGTGTGTGGGATGAGCACATGGGGGAAGAATTTGACCTAAAGGCATTGCTGTTCGTGACCATCAATGATTGGCCTGCTCTCACTAACCTTTCAGGACAGACAAACAAGGGATACCGCACATGCATGCACTGTTTGGATGATACCGACAGTATATATTTGAATAATTGTAAGAAGAATGTGTACCTGTGACATCGTCGATTTCTTCCGAGAAGGCATCCCGTAAGAAAGAAAGGAAAGCATTTCAAAGGTGAGGCGGATCACCGTACGAATCCTCAACACCGTACTGGTGCTGATGTACATGATATGGTCAAGGATTTGAAGGTAATCTTTGGAAAGGGTCCTGGCGGACAACCTGTTCCGAATGACGCTGACGCACACACACCCATGTGGAAGAAGAAATCTATATTTTGGGACCTGCCCTATTGGAAAGACCTAGAGGTCCGCTCTGCAATCGACGTGATGCATGTGACGAAGAATCTTTGTGTGACCCTGCTTGGCTTCTTGGGCGTGTATGGGAAGACAAAAGATACACTGGAGGCACGGTAGGACCAGCAACGCATGCTCGGAAAAGACGGCATACATTAGGGTCATGCCAGCTATGCTCTTACCAAAGAAGAGAAGGAAATCTTTTTTGAATGTCTGCTCAGTATGAAGGTACCGTCTGGCTTCTCGTCGAATATAAAGGGAATAATAAATATGACAGGGAAAAAGTTCTAGAACCTAAAGTCTCATGACTGCCATGTGATTATGACGCAACTGCTTTCGGTTGCATTGAGGGGGCTTCTACCAGAAAACGTTCGATTAGCCATTGTGAAGGTATGTGCATTCCTCAATGCAATCTCTCAGAAGGTAATCGATCCAGAAATCATACCAAGGTTAGAGAATGATATGGTGCAATGTCTTGTCAGTTTCAAGTTGGTGTTCCCACCATCCTTCTTCAGCATCATGACGCACGTCCTATTTCACCTATGCAAAGAGATTAACGTTCTTGGTCCTGTTTTTCTACACAATATGTTCCCCTTTGAGAGGTTCATGGGAGTCTTAAAGAAATATGTTCATAACCGCGCTAGGCCAGAAGGAAGCATCTCCAAGGGCCATGAAAATGAGGAGGTCATTGAGTTTTGTATTGACTTTATTCCTGACCATAAGCCGATTGGTGTTCCTGAATCGCGGCATAAGGGCAGACTGGGTGGAAAATGCACACTAGGAGGGAATCAAATTATATGTATGGACGGGCATTCTCTCACTCAAGCACACTACACAGTTCTATAGAATTCCACCTTGGTGGCTCCGTATATGGAGGAACACAAGAATTTTCTACGCTCCAAACACCCGGAGCAGTCTGACAACTGGATTACACATGAACAAACGGGGACTTTCGCCGGTTGGTTGCAGACACGTGCCATGCATGACGCCGCTACTGAAGATGACATGTACTTGTTGTCCAAGTTACCATCTTTGAATATAATGAATTTCAAAGGATACGGGATAAATGGAAATACATTTTACACGATCGCCCAAGATAAGAAGAGCACCAACCAAAACAGTGGTGGCCGCTTTGATGTAGCAACCAAGACGGGAAAGGACACATATTATGGTTACATAGAGGACATATGGGAACTTGACTATGGATGTGGTTTGAACGTCCCTTTGTTTCGGTGCAAATGGGTCAATATGACACAAGGCGGGGTAACGGAAAACCCGCGGTACGGAATGACAACAGTGGATCTCAACAATCTTGCATATGCAGACGAACCATTCGTCCTAGACAATGATGTGGCACAGGTTTTCTATGTGAAGGACATGTCTACTAAGCCAAGAAAAAGAAAATATAAGGAAGAGAATACATTATACGACGAGCCAAAGCACCACATAGTTCTTTCAGGGAAAAGAAATATCATGGGAGTGGATGACAAGACAGACATATCAGAAGATTATGAAAAGTTTGATGAAATTTCTCCATTCAGAGTGAATATTGACCCGAGTATCCAGTTAAATGATGAAGATTGTCCATGATTACGGCGCAAAGGGACACACGCAAAGAAAAAGTTTCACATGGCCCAAAGATCCCACTCTGGGATGCGATCGGCTTCACTGTCATCACTTATGTGTTCTGGGAATCTTTGTAATAGTTAATTAGGGTGCAAATGGGTCAATATGACATGAGGCTGGGTGCACTTCATGTACAAAATGGACAATCTCTTCCGAAGTATCAGAGTTTTGGACGAAAACTCATCTATTACAAAAGGCATTTCATTTTTTAACTTATTACAACTCCAGACTTTTTATGCGTTCAGTATGCACCATTCAAAGCCACATCATCAACTTTTAACCCTTTCTAACACCATGTGCTATTTTTTCATGCATTTACTGATTTTTTAGCTAAATGACCCTGAAATTGAAAAGCAGTACAAATGAATTCTGAAAATGTTGAAAGTTGGCATGGTATCATCATTTCACCCACATAGCATGTGCAAAAAAGTACAGAGGGTTACGACAAAAACTGGATGCACTTCATGTACAAAATGGACAATCTCTTTCGAAGTATCAGGGTTTCGGACGAAAACTCATCTATTACAAAGGCAATTCATTTTTTTTAACTTATTACAACTCCAGACTTTTTGTGCATTCAATATGCACCATTCAAAGCCATGTCATCAACTTTCAACCCTTTCTGACATCATTTGCTATTTTTCATGCATTTACTGGTTTTTTAGCTAAATGACCCTGAAATTGAAAAGCACTACAAATGAACTCTGAAAAGGTTGAAATTGGCATGGTATCATCATTTCACCCACATAGAATGTGCAAAAAAGTAGAGAGGGTTACGACAAAAACTGGATGCACTTCATGTACGAAATGGACAATCTCTTTCGAAGTATCAGGATTTCGGATGAAAACTCATCTGTTACCAAGGCATTTCATTTTTTAAATAACCTAAGTATTGCCAAATTGAATATAATGATAAAACACACTAATATTACATATAAGATAAAAGAATCACTAAAAAATCTATTTATAAAGTAAGGTTATTCATAAACTAGTGATTCACACAAAATTCAAATAATTCAAATTTAAACTATTCAAATTTGAAACTACTGGAACTAACAGAAAGTTTATAATTTTTTGTACCTAAAGCAAAAATATTCACAAAGAAACTTTAAATACAGCAAAAACAACTCAGAAATAAATAAAAAAATAAATAAAGTAGAAAAGAAAAAATCTAAATAAAAAAAGACCGCCTACTCGGCTAGAGCGGCCTGCATATGACTAGAAACCCAACCTGTAATTGGGCCAGGATGCAGGCCCGCTAGACCAGTAGGCCCATGTAACGCCCGGATAATTAAGCTACAGTAGTCCCATGCTAATGGTGCCACGTCACCACGATTACTGTTGTTAACCTTGCATTCATTCGAAACCGTTTCAAAATCCGAATTCAAATTAATGTCAACAATAAAAGTTTTCAAAAGTTAAAACAAAAAAGTTCGTGAGGTGCCATATTTTGCATATGTAAATACGGTGTAATAAACACATTTTTATAAGTTGCCTAAATATTTTAAAATGATTTAAAACAGAAAAGAAAAGAAAGAAAAGAAAAAGAAAGAAAACACGAAAAACAAACAGAGGAAAAGAACCCCCCAGGCTCTGGCCTAGTTGGCCACAGCCGCCCGAATGGGCCGGCCCACCCCCGCACCCCATAACCTCCCCCACTTCCCCACTCTCCCACCGACACCCCACTCCTCCCCCTGAAATATCTCCCCCTCTCTCGATTGGATCGGGATCGATAGGAGGAGGCCACCGCCCCGGACCGCCATCGCCCGCCGCCGCCTCCACCTCGTCCGTCGTCGCCTGGAACACCGCCTCGGCCACCTCGTCGTCTACCCCACCGGCCTGCCTCCCCCTATGCATGTCGTCCCCAACCTCCCCCCGAGCACCATTGCCCCGTCCCTACGAACCCGACGTGAGCCGTGCCCCTCCTCTCCTTCCCCTGTTCTCGCTCGCCGACCACGGTTGCGGCCGCACACGCGCCCACGGCCACGCACGCACGCGCGCGCCCCTCTGTAGCTCCCCGCGCGCTGTCGTGCTCGCCGGCGCCCCTCCTCCGTCCGGCTGCGCCCGCCCCCGCTCTTGCCAACTGCTGCTGCTAGGCGCTGCTGCTCCGCCCGCGCATGGCCTCGCCGCCGCTCCCCACACCCCGCTCCGGCGCCTCCCTACGCTCTTCCCATTCCCCCCGCACAGCCACATCGCCGCTGCCTCCCCTGCTCACCCGCACACCGCCGGCTGTCGCAGCTCCCCGCCACGCTGCGCGCCCGCTGCCCTTGCACGCGCACGCACCCCGCCTTGTTCCTGGCCACTGTCGTGGCTCCCCCTCCCGCACGCCCACATGCCCGCCCGCGTCGTGGCCGACCCCCGCTCGCCCCCAGCTGCTGCTGCCCTGCTCCACCTATGCCGCCGCTCCGCCCCTGGCCTCGCTGCCGAGTGCCTCCCCTGCCAACACCACCTCTAGTCGCGCCCCCCTTGCGCCCGCGGCCAACTCCGGCGAGCCACCCGCAGCGCCTCTGCTCGGGTCCGCCTCCATCGGGCGCCCACGCCCCGGTGCCCGCTAGCGCCCGCGCCCGTTTGGCCCCTGGCCCTATGACAGCCAGGGCCCACGGCCCCCTGAGAACGTTTTATAAAAGAAAGAATTAAAAAATAATAATAAAATTAATTAAAGAATTAATTAAAGAATTAATTAACTTAATTAATTTTGATCAATTAAACTAAACATCTAATTAAACTAATTAATCAAGATTAGTTAGTCTAGTTAATGACAAACGGGATCCACACGTCAGTTGACCAGTCAACACATCTGTTGACTGCTGACGTCATGCTGATGTCAGCGTGCACTGTTCTGGATAATGTTGAATTAAATTAATTAAATAAATGCTAAAATTAATCTAAATCTTTTAAAATCAATATAAAATAAACCGTAGCTCAGATGCAAAAACTTTGTACATGAAAGTTGCTCAGAATGACGAAACAACTCCGAATACGCAACCCGTTCATCCGCCGCGCGTCCCTAGCATAGCGAACACACAACTTTCCCCCTCCGATTCATTCGTCCGAAAACGCGAAACACTGGGGATATTTTCCCGAATGTTTCCCCCCTTCACCAATATCACCTCATACCGCGTTAGGGCACCCCTAGCACCGCTACTTGTCATGGCATGCATTTGTTTGCATTGTACTCATTGTTTCTTCCCTCTCTTCTCTCCGGTAGACTACGAGACTTACGCCGCTGCTGGTGCCTCGATCGACTACGCTGTTGACGACCCCTCTTTCTTGCCAGAGCAAGCCCCTCCTTGATCACCAGATATCGCCTATTTCCTTTCTATTGCTTGCATTAGAGTAGTGTAGCATGTTACTGCTTTCCGTTAATCCTATTCTGATGCATAGCCTGTCATTGTTGCTACAGTTATTGATACCTTACCTGCAATCCTAAATGCTTAGTATAGGATGCTAGTTTATCATCAGTGGCCCTACATTCTTATCAGTCTGCCATGCTATACGATCGGGACGTGATCACTCGGGAGGCCCTCAAGGTGTGAATCGGTCTAAAACCCGAGATGCACCTGAAGGATGACGTAAGACCGCTGATCCAGTAGCCGCTGAGACTCAGTTTGATTTGCAAAATCGGCCTGAGGATCAGGTCCTAGCTCGGCAGAATACTTTGGGACACAAAAAGTGGGGTGCTCAGTCCTCGAGACTTAGGTTGGGTGCAGCCGACCAACCTGAGGATCAAAATATCCTCGGAAACTGTATTGCACTTAAAATTTTATGCATTGAACATGCAATGCAGTAGCCCCCGAGAAACTGGTCGGGTGGCAACACCAGATCAGGGGTCGATGTGCCCCTTTAATATTTGTAAGTAACAAGTCCGAAGCGCAGTAGCCCCCGAGCCTTAATGCGGGCACGGGTGGCCGAATTAAGGATCGATATCCATAGTAAAATCACAAATTATGTGTAATGACTCTATGTATCCAAGTACTTTACGTCATTAATGCTCGGATCCGCATTGTATGAAACTTTGTTGACTGACCATCGGCTTCCACCTCCTCGGCCAGTAGCCGAGGAGTGTTTGTCCTACTTTATAAAGCCTTTATGAGGGCAAAGATTTACGACAAACAAGGCAATCTGGACATACGGTTTTATAAACAAAGGTACGGAGAGAGATATGTTATATTACTGTTTAACATAAGAAATGTCTTCCAAAGAAAATAGTCCCACTATCGGTTCCTTTCTTTGGGTTGTTATGCTAAGCATGATCATGAAACCTCGGCTCTAATGTAAGAGAAAAATATTGAGGATTTAGTTTGGGAGGCCAGTTACTAGCCCCCGGTAGTGTTCGGCGACAGCCGAGGTCAAGCCGTAAACACTTCGGCCAATGTTATGAATGGCCCGTCATTTAACACAGTCATCGGATCACTAACCAGTTTACGCTTATTGTGATAGTTAGTTTTCGGCTTTCTCCACTGAGGTGCTTAACCATGTGAGCTGGAAGCACAATCGCAGTGGTTCTCCCTTTGCACACCTAGCCGAACAAAGCGGAACGTAGGAGGCAAGCGCAGGAGCCGGGCAACCCAACTATTGACCGAAGACACAATTCGAAACCGATGCATATATAGCAATATCCAAGAATGTTTTCGCCGAATCTCTAAAGGTGTCCGGTGTTGCACTGCGAGACTTGTGCTGAAAACACACAAATAGTTTAAAAGTGCCATAAGCTTGGAAAACCAAAAAAACATTAGTAAAAACTTGATGTCCGAACAAGATCAAGTGTTCGGTGCCAATTCAAAAATTGGAAAAAAAATTGTGCTTATGTCGTGCTTTAGCATGACACATCCGATCTCAAGACTTCACGCGGGTCAGCCTACGGCTTCAAGCTCTTTATCCCAAAGGCGGAGTACTTCTTCGAGGTCAGTTTAGCAAACTAAACTCAAGCGGCTTTCAGAGAGAAGACAAGCTATCTGGCTATTGACCATAAACTCAAGTCGAAAAAGGAGCGGTCGAAAAAGACTTTGCAACGACCAAGAAGAAAACACATTTACTATAAAATAGTTCATATAAATTTTAAGAGCCCCCAAGTGACTTGGGTAAAAGAATTTTATGTATAATGATTGTATGTACCAAAGTACTTATATCATATCTGTGTTCACCCGAACTTTAAACGCGTCTTAACTGACCGTCAACTTCTCCCTCTTCGGCCAAGGGCCAAAAAGTGTCATGTACTCCACCTGTCGAGAGTATCGACAGTGTTTCCGATGACCAGGCAATCTGGCCATAAGGCTGTAACAAACAAAGTGCGCTAAGGGAACTTATGCTATATTACTGACGAAGTGTAAGAAGCATCTTCGAAGAAAATAGTACCCCCACCGATACCTTTCTTCGGCGCTCATTATTACTATGAGACTTGTTCAATAGATTTTTTGTACTCATGAGTTCCGGTGTGTGTCGACCATGATTGAAAACAATAAGAGAGCTAGCTTTCGGCTTCACCCAGTCTAAGGTCCGAGCTCAGATGACCCGACCGTGACAATCGCAGAGGTGCTCCCTTTACTCCCTAGCCGAACATGTTGGAGATATGCCCTAGAGGCAATCATGTATGATGATATTTCCTATGTGTTTATGAATAAATATAGTCCTTGGACATTATCAATGATGTGTATCAGGAAGTACGTGACTTGTTTGTGGGACTATGCATTGTATAATGACTATTCTAAAATGTCCCTAGTCGAAAGGGTTGTGTGGACGTGCAGCCAACTAAACTAGCATATGACACGGTCGATGGCTTGGTCTCACTAGCCATGGAGCATTGGATGCTAACCGGATAATATGGACTTGGAAGGATCTGGTCGGATTCGACATAGTCGGATCCGAGTCGAGATAAGGTCCAAGTCGGACAGACCCAACTATGAGACGCAGCGATATGTCATCTGTGAGTCTTTAGTACAACATATGTTCTATGTCCTAAGACCTGAGCTGACGCATGTACTCGGGATGGTGACAGACTTTCTTTGGGCCGACCAAACGCTACTCCGTAACTGGGTAGTTATAAAGGTAGGTTTCGGGTTTGTCCAGAACCATGCTGCGAGACATGGTCGAGCAAGATGGGATTTGCCCCTCCAATCAGGAGAGATATACTCTGGGCCCCTCGTGTGATCCGACCAGGATAAGCATGGCCATGCGACAAGGATTATGAGATAATCCGGTTTGTGGTCGGAGTCACTGGAACGAGAAAGAGGTCGGGCTAGCACAAGGATGACAGACTCGCCTTGAGCTCGACAACATATATCGTGTGGCAAAAGGAATGGAAGTGTGATGTACAGGTTCGCTAACTAGCTTCCTAGTTTGCTTGGTGTTCGGCATGCCTTGCTAGAGGCCGCTACCAACTGTGCAGTTCGGAGGTGATCCGAACTGCTACCAAGCCAAATTGAACCTAAGGGGTCGCGCGCTTAAGGGAAGGAACCTACGAGGTCAGATCCGAGGACACTGGTCGGATGTGATCCAAACTGTATCCGGATTGTGGCCGAGTAGACTTATGGGCTTTAGGGTCCGTGCGAGTCCCAAGTGTTGAGCCCGTGACGGACGCCTATATATATAGTGGAGGTGCCGCACACTCATGCGGTTGATCGCTTCGGCGGTAATACTAGGGTTTGCATGTGTTGCGAATAGACATCTCCACTCGCTGCCGGTTGTGTGATCGGACCTAGCAGTCCGCCGCACGACGTTCCTCCTGCACACGCGGATACCGTTAGAGGCGGTGCACTTGCGCCGCTCCGATGAACCTGTACGTGGGAACCGACCACCGGTTGTACGAGGGAGATCGGACGAGGAGGAGATGATCCATGCAGGCGCACTGCCCCAACTCTTCTTCCGCTACACGGCACTGCGCGTCTAGTGGTAACGAACTGTGATCCATCTCCCGTAGCATGTTCTTGGTTGTTCTGCTCATAGGAAATTTTAATTTGCTGTCGACGCATCCTACCATAGATCCCAACAGTGGTATCAGAGCCTCTGCTATAGGATTTGGATTCAGATCATATGCATATTAGATATATGGAGGCAATAGATGAGATCTGTTGTCATTGATAAGATTGGTTGTGTGCACAGTTGATGAGATCAACTGCACATGGGGATCGATGTGTCTATGTTTTCTGTTGATTGGGATCGATGAGGTCGTGACACAATCTACCCCTACCGGTCGGTTATCCGCCATCGAGGTTAACAGTGAAACGTAAATCCGAATCGGATTCGTGATGATCGATGAGATCGGTCAGATCAGAGAATTCGGCGTGATTGGAGTTTAGATGTGATATGTAATTTCCGAAAACGTGTGTATGTGATGCATGTGTGTAAATTATAGACCACCGTGTGCGTAGCGCCTTGTATTTCGTACACGATCACTCAAACCGGTAGAATGTGATTCTATGCATAACTTTATTTTGCAGGGTTTGATGTGAATAGTATGGCTCATGTGTATGTGATGCATGTGTGTAAATTATACATGGCCCGCGTGTCATGTTTGTCAGCCGGCAGGAGCCAAAGTGCTGTCATTATATTGTATAACGACCTGCGTGTCGACTTGTGACTCTATGTAATATTCATTACTAGATGTAGTAGTTGGATAATAGAGATCAGGTTGGTGGCTTGGCTTCCCGGCGTGACAAACAAGATGGAGTTCCTAGATGGTCATCGGAGTCGGAGCCAACCTGGAAGAACATCCATGAAGGAGCCATACTATTTCACAATATGTGTTTATTTGTGATTGTTATGCTTCCTTGTTTTCTATGCATGTTAGAATGGTAGAAAGATCCCTCATGAATATCAAGCGAATTGCCATCCCCGATGTTGCACCTTCGCACGTCAAGTACGTCTAGTAGTGGGCTCATAAAATTGGGGTGCTGCTAGGTGTCCTTGAACTGAAGGGTTCGTGTCGGACACGGACATGCACTGCATTAGGTTGACTTGACAAGGCTATCAAAACGGTTTTTGGCCTTGTGGCAAAAGAGGTCAGGAGCCGGGGTATGAGATACCTACCCGAGCGACAGGAGTCATATAGAGATACGATTAGCAAGGAGTTGCTTACCGGATAGGCATGTTGTCTAGCAGTGATGCTAAAGCTCACTAGTCGCATGTGCTAGTCGGATCCTGAATCACTGGGAGTTTGCGGAGGGATGCTGACTTCAGTGGGAGTATTTCCGTTTAAGGCTAGAATTACTCTACATAAACACATTGCTTAGTGATTGCATATTTTTCTGTTGTAGATCAATGGCACCACCTGCTCAACCCAACTTTGCATTGAAATCAATTCTGGAAAATGATAAAGTGAACAAACTTTACTACCTGGTATAGAAATTTGAGAATTGTTCTCAAGCATGATAAAAAGGAACATGTTCTAGAGGACCCGCTTCCAGAGGAACCTGCCGATAATGCTAGTACCACAACCAAGAATGCCTACCAGAAACTCGTTGATGAATCAAACGAGATCAGCTACCTCATGCTGGCTTGTATGGAGCCCGATTTGCAGCATCATTTCAAAGACGTTGGGGCTTTTGATATGATCGAGAGTCTCAAGAGCATGTTTTAGGTGCAGGCTAGGACCGAAAGGTTCAACGTCTGGCGATCCTTGATGGATTGTAAGCTGAAGGAAGGTGATCCACTGAGCCCGCATGTGATCAAGATGATTGGATATGTGCAAGCTTTGGATCGGTTGGGCTTCCTGCTCTTGGACGAGCTGGCTACTGATGCAGTTCTGGGTTCTCTTCCGCCCAGCTATGGGACGTTCATCTCAAACTATCATATGCATGGCATGGATAAGAAGCTCACTGAATTGCATGGGATGCTCAAAGTGGCAGAGCAGGATATTAAGAAAGGCACGCATCAAGTGTTGATGGTGCAGAAATCAAATAAGTTCAAAAAGAATTGGTCTAAGAAGAAGGCTAAGGCAAAGGGCACGGAGATGGTAACCTCCGCCGCTGCGCCGAAGTCTGGACCGGACTCAAAGACCATTTGCTATCATTGCAAGGAAACTGGTCACTGGAAGAGGAACTGTAGCAAGTGGCTTGCAGACCATGGCAAGAAGGCCGGGAATGCTGCTTTAGGCAAAGGTACACTTGTTGCATATGTTATAGACATTTACCTTGCTGACATACCTAGTAGCTCTTGGGTATTTGATACCGGGTCAGTTGTCCATATTTGCAACTCGATGCAGGGGTTGGTAAGAACTAGGCATGTGGCACAAGGGGAGATTGACATCAGGGTCGGCAACAAAACAAGAGTTGCTGCGTTGGAGGTCGGCACGATGCAGCTCCAGCTTCCTTCTGGATTTATTTTGGAATTGAATAATTGTTATTATATTCCTGCACTTAGTCGGAATATTATTTCTGCCTCATGCTTGATGAGTCAGGGTTATGAATTCAATTTAAAGGACAATGGTTGTTCGATTTATTTGAATGGTATGTTCCACGGCTATGCACCCATTGTTGATGGGTTATTTATATTGAATCTAGAACAGGAACCGGTCTATAACGTGAATGTCAAGAGGCATAAGCCCAATGAGATAAATCCGACATACTTCTGGCATTGCGAGCTTGGACACATTAGTCTGAAACGCATGAAGAAGCTCCATGATGATGGACTCCTAACTTCGACTGACTTTGGGTCGTTTGAGACATGCGAATCATGCTTGCTCGGCAAGATGACTAAGTCTCCTTTCGCAAAGAGTTGCGAGTGGGCATCCGAGCTGTTGGAACTGATACACAGTGATGTGTGTGGACCAATGAGCACAACTGCTGGAGGTGGCTATCAGTACTTCGTGACTTTTACCGACGACTTGAGTAGATATGGATATATCTATTTGATGAGGCACAAGTCAGAGACTTTTGAAAAGTTCAAAGAGTTTCAAAATGAGGTGGAGAATCAGCTCGGCAAGACTATAAAACTTCTACGATCTGATCATGGAGGTGAGTACATGAGCCAGGAGTTTGATGATCATCTGAAAAGCAGAGGTATAGTACCTCAGCTCACACCTCTGGGTACGCCACAGAGAAATGGTGTATCAGAACAGAGGAATCGCACCTTGTTGGACATGGTTCGATCTATGATGAGCAAGTCGGATTTACCCTTGCCATTCTGGGGATACGCTCTAGAAACTGCAGCTTTCACACTTAACAGGGTACCATCAAAATCCATAGACAAGACACCACATGAGATGTGGAACGGGAAGAGTCCCGGTTTGTCTTTTCTAAAGATTTGGGGTTGTGAAGCATTTGTCAAGAAACTTATGTCAGGTAAGCTTACACCCAAGTCGGATAAATGCATATTTGTGGGATATCTGAGGGAAACCTTGGGATATAACTTTTACAACTGGGAAGAGATATAACTTCTACAACCGGGAAGAGAACAAAGTGTTTGTTGCTCGGAACGGGGTTTTCCTTGAGAAAGAGTTTCTCAGTCGGGAGGCCAGTGGGAGGACAGTCCGACTCAAAGAAATTCGAGGACCACTCGGGGATGGCTCGGCTGGTGATGAGATCATACCGGAGTCAGTCAGGGAACCCATAGTGGAAGCGGCACCGGAACCACGGAGGTCGGAAAGATTGCGCAGAGTGCGCGATGTATTGTTGCTAGAAAGCGACGAGCCGACCACTTATGTGGAAGCGATGGTGAGCCTAGATTCCGAGGCATGGCTGGAGGCCATGAGATCTGAGTTAAAGTCCATGGATGAGAATCAAGTTTGGGACTTGGTTGATCCGCCGCCTGGCGTAACGGCCATTGGTTGCAAATGGGTCTTTAAGAAGAAAACCGATGTGGATGGAAATGTTCAGATCCACAAAGCTCAGCTTGTCGCTAAGGGTTATGGACAAGTTCAAGGAATTGACTACAACGAGACTTACTCGCCGGTAGCGATGCTGAAGTCGGCGAGGATCGTACTAGCTATAGCTGCATATTTTGATTACGAGATATGGTAGATGGATGTCAAGACGGCTTTCCTTCACGGAAATTTAACCGAGGATGTGTACATGATACAGCCCGAGGGTTTTGTTGATCCGACTAGCACTAGTAAGGTATGCAAGCTCAAGAGATCCATTTATTGGTTGAGGCAAGCATCTCGGAGCTGGAACATTCGTTTTGATAAGGTCGTCACAGGTTTTGGCTTCATCAAAAGCGAAAAGGACTCTTGTTTATACAAGAAGTTAAGTGGGAGCTCGATAGTGTTTTTGATCTTGTATGTGGATGACATACTACTGATCAAAAATGATATTTCAATGCTGAACTCGGTCAAGGAGTCATTGAATGGCAAGTTTTCGATGAAGGACCTTGGTGAGGCAATGTATATTTTAGGCATTAAGATCTATAGAGATAGATCAAGGAGGCTGCTCGGCTTAAGCCAGAGCACGTACATAGATAAAGTGTTGAAGCGGTTCAACATGAGTGAGGCAAAGAAAGGGTTCTTGCCACTCTCACATGGTATAAGGCCAAGCAAGACTCAGTCCTTCGACAACTGATGAGCGAAGCAGGATGAGTAGGATTCCATATGCCTCAGCAATCAGATCCATCATGTATGCCATGATATGTACGCGGCCCGATGTTGCTTTTGCAATAAGCCTAACAAGTAGATACCAGGCCAACCTAGGTGAGAGTCACTGGGCAGCGGTAAAGACTATTTTGAAGTACCTGAAAAGGACTAAAGAGATGTTCCTAGTTTATGGAGGTGAGGAAGAGCTCGTCGTAAGGGGTTACGCCGATGCTAGTTTCCAAACCGACAGAGATGATTGTCGATCATAGTCCGGATTCGTGTACGTCATGAACGGAGGAGCAGTGAGCTGGATGAGTTCCAAGCAAGATACGGTGGCCGATTCTACTACAAAAGCCGAATACATTGTGGCTTGTGAAGCTGCAAAGGAAGGTGTTTGGATCCGAAACTTTCTGGATGATCTTGGTATTTTCCCAGCCTCGGTAAAACTGTTGGACCTTTATTGTGATAATCCTGGTGCCATCGCACAAGCCAAGGAGCCGAGAAATCACCACAAGGTCAGACACATAGATCGGAAATATCACCTGATACGAACGGTCGTAGTAGAGTTATGCAAAATTCACACGGATGCAAATGTTGCGGATCCGTTGACTAAGCCGCTTCCACAACCCAAGCATGAGGGGCACGTTAGAGCTATGGGCATTCGATGTCTATTTGATTGACTCTAGTGCAAGTGGGAGACTGTTGGAGATATGCCCTAGAGGCAATCATGTATGATGATATTTCCTATGTGCTTATGAATAAAGATCGTCCTTGGACATTATCAATGATGTGTATCAGCAAGTACGTGACTTGTTTGTGGGACTATGCATTGTATGATTACTGTCCTAAAAGGTCCCTAGTCGAAAGGGTTGTGTGGACACACAGCCAACTAAACTAGCATATGACACGGTCAATGGCTTGGTCTCACTAACCATGGAGCATTGGATGCTAACCGGATAATATGGACTTGGAAGGATCTAGTCGGATTCGACGTAGTCGGATCCGAGTCGAGATAAGGTCCAAGTCGGACAGACCCAACTATGAGACGCAGCGATATGTCATCTGTGAGTCTCTAGTACAACATATGTTCTATGTCCTAAGACCTGAGCTGACGCATGTACTCGGGATGGTGACAGACTTGCTTTGGGCCGACCAAATGCTACTCCGTAACTGGGTAGTTATAAAGGTAGGTTTCGGGTTTGTCCAGAACCATGCTGCGAGACATGGTCGAGCAAGATGGGATTCGCCCCTCCGATCAGGAGAGATATACTCTGGGCCCCTCGTGTCATCCGACCAGGATAAGCATGGCCACGCGGCAAGGATTATGAGATAATCCGGTTTGTGGTCGGCACCACTGGAACGAGAAAGAGGTCGGGCTAGCACAAGGATGACAGACTCACCTTGAGCTCGAAAATATATATCGTGTGGCAAAAGGAATGGAAGTGTGATGTACAGGTTCGCTAACCAGCTTCATAGTCTACTTGGTGTTCGGCATGCCTTGCTAGAGGCGCTACCAACCGTGCAGTTCGGAGGTGATCCGAACTACCACCAAGCCGACTTGAACCTAAGGGGTCGTGCGCTTAAGGGAAGGAACCTACAAGGTCGGATCCGAGGACACTGGTCGGATGTGATCCGAACTGTATTCGGATTGTGGCCAAGTAGACTTATGGGCTTTAGGGTCCGTGCGAGGCCCAAGTGTTGAGCCCGTGACGGACGCCTATATATATAGTGGAGGTGCCGCACACTCATGCTGTTGATCGCTTCGGCGCTGTCACTAGGGTTTGCATGTGTTGCGAATAGACACCTCCACTCGCCGCCGGTTGTGTGATCGGGCCTAGCAGTCCGCCGCACGACGTTCCTCCTGCACGCGCGGATACCGTTAGAGGCGGTGCACTTGCACCGCTCCGACGAACCTGTACGTGGGAACCGACCACCGGTTGTACGAGGGAGATCGGACGAGGAGGAGACGATCCACATGGACGCGCTGCCCCAACTCTTCTTCCGCTGCACGGCACTGCGCGTCTAGTGGTAACAAACTGTGATCCATCTCCTGTAGCATGTTCTTGGTTGTTCTGCGCGTAGGAAATTTTAATTTGCAGTCGATGCATCTTGCCGTAGATCCCAACAGAACAATCGGGAACGTAGGGGTAAACACAGGAGCGAGGCAACCCAGCTTGCAAATCGCTTAGGTCAATATGGTGCATATTGTGCCGTAATACACGAACAAGGAACGAAGCCGTACAAGTATAATCATATGCAAGAGGAAAAGCTCCATCAAGGGAGCCCCCAAATAAACGAGGTATTTGAATATGCGCATCACAAACAAAGTTTTTGACAAGGAACTTTGTCACAAGCAACTTTGTGCCGAAAAGTATAATGCTTGGCCGAGCCGAACAAAATTTAAAACTGAAAGTTTTTGAGTATGAAAGCAACTTAGCTGGTTAATGTGCTCGGTGTTGATGACGCGATTCGGGCTTGTGGCGAGACGAAGACGCCCATTGATCTATGACAGATCCGACAAGGTTCGCAGTCCTCGACATGGCTGAGGTCCCAGCCCCCGGGCCCGAGGTATCCGAGCAAGGAGTTCGGCACTCCGGAGTAGTGACCACATAACACAGTCAAAATCGATTACTTGCACACATAAAACAGTGCGCTCCAGGAAATACTAATAATATATATAATCCTAGCATAATTGCTTTACGCAAAAATAATTTATTTAAAGAAATGTGGCCTGGCGCCGAAGCCAATGTCGATGCAGGGCGTCAGCGTGACGCTGTGAAGGCGTGACAAAGCCTGAATTTGCAGGGCGGTCCGGGCTCCGGATGCGGCGTTCGCCGAACTATGTACGAAAACTGACCGAACCACCACTTGACCGTTTTCAATGTTGCCGCCATTTGATAGACCTGTGTACAGATGATGGAACAAACCAAAGTAATAATTCGTTAAAAAAAATAAACCCAACAAGCAAAAATTGTTAGGATAAATAGCACCTGATTTATTTGTTGTAGCATTCCGAAGAAAAGCGACTCCCAAAATCGGGAATCGATCCGCACACCCACTGCCTGATGGGCGATAAAGCGATGGCCTGGTGATGCTGGCAAAGGTTGACTTGCCGAGGCGAAGCCCTCGGTCCAGCTAACGTGACAAAGCTGGTCGGCTGGTGACGCCGAAGTCACCGGAGTATGTTGATGAAGAAATAGCCAAGTCCCTGGTCTAGCTGAGGTGACGGAGCAGGCCGGTGAGGAGTTGTTGTAGCTACCATGTCAGCTGAGGTGTTGAAGTAGTTCGGCGTGACGGACATTGACTCGAAGAAGCAACAGTGCGTCCATGTCGAACCAGGTCGTAACTTGTGACGCGGCCAATGCTGGTTTGATGAAGTGACCATACAACGATGCCGGTGTGCCTGATCCATGTAATCCGTGGGGCAGCGATGTTGGTGATGATTTATTCTTGTCGATTCCGAACTCTTATTCGGCTCACCGAGGTAAGGATTCGAAGAAGTTGAGCTCGGCTTAAAAAGCGACGACATGTCTAGCGCAGGTCGACAGTCGTGGAGCTATATTGACGGACTGGTTTGACACCAGCGTGATGGCAAAGATTACCTCAGAAGAGGATTAAAATTTTATGGGCGCGTGTTAAAAACAATGCACAATACCTTAGAAGATAATCCCTTTTAAAAAGGTTGTCAAATATCACGTTCATAAAGAAACATGAATTCAGGCCGGATCCGTAATCGCGCAGGAAACAGATCTAAAAAGTGATGCACTAATCGGAATGTTCCCGAAGTTTGGACGGTCGGATCAAGCTGAAATTTTGAGGGGTGGTAGATATGGGAATTCCGCAGAAGATGAATGGTTGGATCTTCCAAAGGACTTCTGAGCTGCGCTCTGGAGACCACGCCCTAAACTCGTCCAGATTCCCGTCTGAATTTGACAGGGCTCCGGTATATCGTAGATTGTCAGAGATTCCTCCATCGGAACTCGACGAAATTTTCTGGGGTTGTTGTAGACTCGATTACGCACAATTCCACCAAAGCGATCGTTAAAACGACACTCGAGGAGGCAGTGGCGGCGGATACGCGTTCGCTGTCCGGAAAAACAGCACGGTCGCTCGAGGGCAATGTTGACGTTGAGTCCCCGAGCTCCATGGACGATTCCTCCATGATCTTGATAGAGATCGGAGTTGGTGTTGATGAAGGCCCTCGTCCGAACATGATAATCGGAGGCAGGGCAGAGTCCTCGGTCAAGCAAGGTGACCAGTCGAGCCGGTGACGAATACATCGACGTCGCAGTTAATCTGCACATGAGCCATCGGTCCTTTTGCCGATCACACAGTGGAACTCTCAATGAAAGCACCAATGTCGGTGTCAAAACCACCGGATCTCGGGTAGGGGGTCCTGAACTGTGCGTCTAAGGCGGATGGTAACAGGAGGCGGGGGACACGATGTTTACCCAGGTTCGGGCCCTCTTGATGGAGGTAATACCCTACGTCCTGCTTGATTGATCTTGATGATATGAGTATTACAAGAGTTGATCTACCACGAGATCGTAGAGGCTAAACCCTAGAAGCTAGCCTATGGTATGATTGTTTGTATATCTATCGACTAGCCTGGCCCTGGTTTATATAATGCACCTGAGGCCTAGGATAACAAGAGTCCTAGCCGAATACGCCGGTGGGGAGGAGTCCTTGTCTTGACCACCAAGTCTTGTGGAATCTTCATTGTATGCAGCAATTGTCCAAACTGGCCCATGAGTATACGGCCATGGTGGTCCTTGGCCCAATCTAACTGACCGGGGGACGACGTGGTGAGTACCCCCTAGCCCAGGACACCGTCAGAAGTTAATCTATTCGAATAGCCGTGATCTTCGGTAACAGGACGACTTGGAGTTGTACCTTGACCTTATGACAACTAGAACCGGATACTTAATAAAACACACCCTTCCAAGTGCCAGATACAACCGGTGGTCGCTCTCTAACAGGGCGACAAGGGGAGGATCACCGGGTAGGATTATGCTATGCGATGATACTTGGTGAACTTACCATCTACTCTCTTCTACATGCTGCAAGATGGAGGCGGCCAGAAGCGTAGTCTTCATTAGGACTAGCTATCGCCCTCTTATTCCGGCATTCTGCAGTTCAGTCCACATATGCTACCCCTTTTCCATTTGATACCAATGCATACATATGTAGTGTAGCTCCTTGCTTGCGAGTACTTTGGATGAGTACTCACGGTTGCTTTGCTCTCCCTTTTCCCCTTTCTATACCCGATTGCTGGGACCAGATGATGGAGCCCAGGAGCTAGACGCCACCGTCGACGATGACTCCTACTACACTAGAGGTGCCTACTACTACGTGCAAGCCGCTAACGACGACCAGGAGTAGTTTAGGAGGATCCCAGGCAGGAGGCATGCGCCTCTTTCGATATGTATCCCAGTTTGTGCTAGCCTTCGCAAACTTGTTTATCTTATGTCTGTACTCAGATATTGTTGCTTCCACTGGCTCGTCTATGATCGAGCTCTTGTATTCGAGCCCTCGAAGCCCCTGGCTTGTAATATGATGCTTGTATGAGTTATTTTATTTGTAGAGTTGTGTTGTGATATCTTCCCGTGAGCCCCTGATCTTGATCGTACACGTTTGCGTGTATGATTGAATCGGGGGCATCACAAGTTAGTATCAGAGCCGACTACCTATAGGAATCCCCCTTCCACACTCCTTGGCCGAAGTTGAGTCTAGACATTACAAAACTTTTTACTAAGATGGTTGTGTGCCTTACGGGCCCACGTCGCCATTGGGTGGTATTAGGATCTTTTACTCCTTGATCCTTACTCTGGGACTCTGAACTCTCTTCTACTCGGATTAAATGATTTTACTAACTCTAACATTAGGATCCCGTGACCACGTTCACCCCAAAGTTGGATAAGCCCTAGCTATTTCTTAGAGTAGTATATTGAACATTACCCACACTGTCATTTGACTCCTTTAAAACATTTTTGTTTTCAGATGGAACCCACGAGACAGGTCGTGCGCCACACGACGGCCATTGGTGCCTCAGGATCACCTGCTGTGTTGGTCGAGATGATGACCTATCTGGGTTATCGCTGGCACCCTGAGTACACCGTCTACGAGGATTATTAGGACTTTAACCGGGAGCAGTACCGTGCCATCATCCACCTCTACTCTCGGGAGTATGACTCCACTACCGTGCTGCACACTGCTTATGGTGTTGGAGTGACTATCGACATGGCGGTCCACGATGCTGCTTATGCTGCTCTGACACGTCTTCATGGAGAGTATCGGGAGTTGGACACCTCCCCTTTCAGGCACATTGCTATCGCATCCGATGTTGGTGCGGAAGGATACTACACTGCTGCCTACTCCACCGTCATCCGAGAGCCCTTCTACCATCAGAACCTGGTTCTGCATGCTGATGGGCTGGATAGAGCTAACCGAGCTCTTCTCCATGAGTTGTACACCACCCGTCAGCACCTGTACCGTGCTCTGACGCTGTTGCACCCCTCTGTCCAATCTGGTGATCTGTCGCATTCTGTGATCTACCCTGCCAGGACCATGATGCCCCAGGGCGTCGGCTGGCCAGATGTGGGAGGCTACTCTCGCGCACTTGGTCCTCTTCTGCCAGCTGCGCGTCGGGTTCCGCACCAGAGTATCCGCGGACCCTGGGCTACTCATGTGGAGGACTTCCCGTCGCGTCACTACCAGCTGTCAGGCTACACCTACCTCCACAGTTCCTCTTGGACTGATGTAGGCTTGCTTGTTAGTGTTAGATGCATTCACCGCGAGCCTGCATGCCGCCTATGATGTCTTTAGTCTATGTACTGAACTCGGTGTACTGGACTCTATGCATGAACCCTTTTGTAAGATATGCCAACTACTATGTAGTATCTATCATGTTCCTTTCATTATGCATGTTTCATCATGAATGATTCTTGTCCTTGCAATTTCTCAATACTGAACTACCCCTGTTATATATTAGCAGGATGGTTAGACCAGGTGGTCGTGGTCATGGTGGCCATCGCCCACCACCGCCCGAGTACATGGCTGGGATGATGCAACAGTTTGAGCTGAATTGCCAGTGCATGGAGAATATTATGGCTCAGTTTCCTCGCCCCAATATGAACCAGCAGCCAGCCCAAGTGACTCTGCAGGATTTCATGCGCCTCAACCCAACTGTGTACCGCAGCTCAATGATACGTCCATTTTGCATCATGCTTTTATATCGATATTTATTGCATTATGGGCTGTTATTACACATTATGGCACAATACTTATGCCTATTCTCTCTTATTTTACAAGGTTTACATAAAGAGGGAGAATGCTGGCAGCTGGGATTCTGGGCTAGAAAAGGAGCAAATATTAGAGACCTATTCTGCACAGCTCCAAAAGTCCCGAAACTTCAGAGAAGTTATTTTCATAATATATAAAAAATACTGAGTGCAAGAAGTACCAGAGGGGGGCTACTCACCAGCCACGAGGGTGGGGGGCGCGCCCCTGCCTCATGGGCCCCCCGGTGGACCTCCGATGCCCATCTTCTGCTATATGGAGTCTTTCGTTGATGAAAAAATCATAAGCAAGCTTTCGGGACGAGACTCCGCTGCCATGAGGCGGAACCTTGGCGGAACCAATCTAGGGCTCCGGAGGAGCTGTTCTGCCGGGGAAAGTTCCCTCTGGGAGGGGGAAATAATCACCATTGTCATCACCAACGATCCTCTCATCAGGAGGGGGTCAATCTCCATCAACATCTTCACTAGCATCATCTCCTCTCAAACCCTAGTTCATCTCTTGTATCCAATTCTTGTCTCTAAGTCTGGGATTGGTACCTGTAGGTTGCTAGTAGTGTTGATTACTCCTTGTAGTTGATGCTAGTTGGTTTATTTGGTGGAAGATCATATGTTCGGATCCTATATGCATATTAATACCCCTCTGATTATGAACATGAATATGCTTTGTGAGTAGTTACGTTTGTTCCTGAGGACATGGAAGAAGTCTTGCTATTAGTAGTCATGTGAATTTGATATTCGTTTGATATTTTGATGAGATGTATGTTGTCTCTCCTCTAGTGGTGTTGTGTGAACGTCGACTACATGACACTTCACCATTATTTGGGCCTAGAGGAAGGCATTGGGAAGTAATAAGTAGATGATGGGTTGCTAGAGTGACAAAAGCTTAAACCCTAGTTTATGCGTTGCTTCGTAAGGGGCTGATTTGGATCCATATGTTTCATGCTATGGTTAGGTTTACCTTAACACTTTTGTTGTAGTTGCGGATGCTTGCAATAGAGGTTAAGCATAAGTGGGATGTTTGTCCAAGTAAGGACAGTACCCAAGCACCGGTCCACACACATACCAAATTATCAAAGTATCAAACGCGAATCATATGAACGTGATGAAAACTAGCTTGATAATAATTCCCATGTGTCCTCGGGAGCGCTTTTCTCTATATAAGAGTTTGTCCAGGCTTGTCCTTTGCTACAAAAAGGATTGGGTCACCTTGCTGCACTTTATTTACTTTTGTTACTTGTTGCTCGTTACAAATTATCTTATCACAAAACTATCTATTACCTATAATTTCAGTGCTTGCAGAGAATACCTTGCTGAAAACCGCTTATCATTTCCTTCTGCTCCTCGTTGGGTTTGACACTCTTACTTATCGAAAGGACTACGATAGATCCCCTATACTTGTGGGTCATCAAGACTCTTTTCTAGCGCCGTTCCCGGGGAGTGAAGCGCCTTTGGTAGGTGGAATTTGGAAAGGAAAAATTTATATAATGTGCTGAAATTTACTGTCACTTGTTACTATGGAAAGTAATCCTTTGAGGGGCTTGTTCGGGGTATCTTCACCCCGACCAGTAGAGCAAAGAGTTTCTCCATAACCTACTGAACCTACTGAAAATGAAAATGTCTACTTTGAAATTCCTTCGGGTATGATAGAAAAACTGTTATCTAATCCTTTTGCAGGAAATGGACATTACATCCTGATGAGCACCTAATATATGTGGATAAAGTTTGTGGATTATTTAAGCTTGCAGGTATGCCCGATGATGTTATCAAGAAGAAGGTCTTCCCTTTATCTTTGGAGGGAGATGCATTGACATGGTATAGGCTATGTGATGATATGGGATCATGGAACTACAAATGATTGAAATTGGAATTTCATCAGAAGTTTTATCCTATGCATCTTTTTCATCGTGATCGTAATTATATATATAATTTTTGGCCTCGCAAAGGAGAAAGCATCGCTCAAGCTTGGGGGTGGCTTAAATCAATGTTATATTCATGCCCCAATCATGAGCTCTCAAGAGAAATGATTATCCAAAAAAATTATGCTCGGCTTTCTGATAATAATTGCACCATGCTCGATACTTCTTGTGCTGACTCTTTTATGATGAAGACTATTGAATTCAAATGGGATTTATTGGAAAGAAATAAATGCAACTCTAAAGATTGGGATCTCGATGAAGGTAAGGAGTCAGGTATGACACCTAAGTTTGATTGTGTTAAATCTTTTATGGATACTGATGTTTTCCATAAATTTATCACTAAATATGGACTTGACTCTGAGATAGTAGCTTCTTTCTGTGAATCGTTTGCTTCTCATGTTGATCTCCCTAAGGAGAAGTGTTTTAAATATAATCCTCCCATTGAAGTAAAAGTAGTTGTACCAATTAAAGTTGAAGAAAATACTATCACTTGTAATGATCCTATTGTTCCTACTGCTTATGTTGAGAAACCACCTTTTCCTGTTAGGATAAAAGATCATGCTAAAGCTTCAACTGTGGTTCGTAAAAGCAATATTAGAACTTATACACCTCCTGAGCAAGTTAAAGTTGAACCTAATATTGCTATTGTTAAGGATCTCTTGGCTGATAATATTGATGGGTATGTTATTTATTTCTGTGATGAAACTGCTAGAATTGCTAAACCTTGTGCTAAAGATAAACATAGACCTGTGGTAGGCATGCCTGTTATTTCTGTTAAAATAGGAGATCATTGTTATCATGGATTGTGTGATATGGGCGCTAGTGCTAGTGCAATACTTATTGACTTATACAAAGAAATTGTGCATGATGTTGCACATGCTGAGTTAGAAGATATTGATGTCACAATTAAACTTGCCAATAGAGATACTATTTCACCAATTGGGATTGTTAGAGATGTTGAAGTCTTGTGTGGGAAAACTAAATATCCTGTTGATTTTCTTGTTCTTGGTTCCCCACAAGATAGCTTTTGTCCCATTATATTTGGTAGACCCTTCTTAAACACTATTAATGCTAGGATAGACTACAAAAAGGATGTTGTTACTATTGGTTTGGGTGATATGTCTCATGAGTTCAACTTTTCTAAATTTCGTAGAAAACACCGTGAAGAGGAATTTCCTAGTAAAGATGAAATTATTGGTCTTGCTTCTATTGTCATACCTCCTAGTGATCCTTTATAACAATATTTGCTAGACCATGAAAATGATATGTTTATGAATGAAAGAAGGGAAATAGATGAAGTGTTCTTTAAACAGGGACCTATGCTGAAACACAACTTGCCTGTTGAAATCTTAGGGGATCCTCCTCCACCAAAGGGTGATCCCGTGTTTGAGCTTAAACCATTGCCTGATAGTCTTAAATATGCTTATCTTGATGAAAAGAAGATATATCCTGTTATTATTAGTGCTAACCTTTCAGAGAAGGAGGAAGAAAAAATATTGAAAACTCTGAAGAAGCACCGTGGTGCTATTGGATATACTCTTGATGATCTTAAGGGCATTAGTCCCACTCTATGTCAACACAAAATAAATTTGGAAAAAGATGCCAACCCAGTTATTGATCACCAACGACGACTGAATCCTAAGATGAAAGAAGTGGTAAGAAAAGAAATACTAAAGCTCCTTGAGGTAGGTATAATTTATCCCATTGCTGATAGTCAGTGGGTAAGTCATGTCCATTGTGTTCCTAAGAAGGGAGGTATTACTGTCGTTCCTAATGATAAAGATGAATTGATTTTGCAAAGAATTATTACAGGTTATAGGATGGTAATTGATATCCGCAAATTAAATAAGGCTACTAAAAAGATCATTACCCCTTACCTTTCATTGATCAAATGCTAGAAAGATTATCCAAACATACACATTTTTGCTTTCTAGATGGTTATTCTGGTTTCTCTCAAAAACATGTGTCAGCTGATGATCAATCAAAGACCACTTTTACTTGCCCTTTCGGTACTTTTGCTTATAGACGTATGCCTTTTGGTTTATGTAATGCACCTGCTACCTTTCAAAGATGCATGATGGCTATATTCTCTGACTTTTGTGAAAAGATATGTGAGGTATTCATGGATGATTTCTCCGTTTATGGATCCTCTTTTGATGATTGCTTGAGCAACCTTGATCGAATTTTGCAGAGATGTGAAGAAACTAACCTTGTCTTGAATTGGGAGAAGTGCCACTTTATGGTTAATGAAGGTATTTTCTTGGGGCACAAAATTTCTGAAAGAGGCATTGAAGTTGATAAAGCTAAAGTTGATGCTATTGAAAAGATGTCGTGTCCCAAGGACATCAAAGGTATAAGAAGTTTCCTTGGTCATGTCGGCTTTTATAGGAGGTTCATTAAGGACTTCTCAAAAAATTCTCGGCCTCTGACTAATTTATTACAAAAATATATACAGTTCGTCTTTGATAATGATTGTGTAGAAGCATTTGAAATACTTAAGAAAGCATTAATCTCTGCAGCTATTGTTCAGCCACCTGATTGGAATTTACCTTTTGAAAGTATGTGCGATGCTAGTGATTATAATTATTCTTGTTCTAGGGCAAAGAGTTGATAAGAAACTAAATGTTATTCAATATGCTAGTAAAACTCTAGACAATGCCCAGAGAAATTATGCTACTACTAAAAAAGAACTCTTAGCAGTTGTATTTGCTTGTGATAAGTTCAGACCTTATATTGTTGATTCTAAAGTAACTATTCACACGGATCATGCTGCTATTAAATATATTATGGAAAAGAAATATGCTAAACCTAGACTTATTAGATGGGTTCTCTTGCTACTACAATTTGATTTGCATATTATTGATAGAAAGGGAGCTGAGAACCCCGTTACAGATAACTTGTCTAGGTTGGAAAATGTTCTTGATGACCCATTACCTATTGATGATAGCGTTCCTGACGAACAATTAAATGTCATAAATGCTTCTCGAACTGCTCCATGGTATGTTGATTATGCTAATTATATTGTTGCTAAATTTATACCACCTAGTTTCATATACCAGCAAAAGAAAAAATTCTTCTATGATTTGAGACATTACTTTTGGGATGACCCACATCTTTATAAAGAAGGAGTAGATGGTGTTATTAGACGTAGTGTACCTGAGCATGAACAGGAACATATCCAACGCAAGTGTCACTCCGAAGCTTATGGAGGAGACCACGCTGGAGATAGAACTTCACATAAGGTATTGCAATCCGGTTTTTATTGGCCTACTCTCTTCAAGGATGCCCGTAAGTTTGTTGTATCTTGTGATGAATGTCAAAGAATTGGTAATATTAGTAGGCGTCAACAAATTCCTATGAATTATTCACTTGTTATTGAACCATTTGATGTTTGGGGCTTTGATTATATGGGACCTTTTCCTGCCTCTAATGGATATACACATATTTTAGTTGCTGTTGATTATGTTACTAAGTGGGTAGAGGCTATTCCAACTAGTAGTGCTGATCATAACACCTCTATTAAGATGCTTAAAGAAGTTATTTTTTCCGAGGTTTGGAGTCCCTAGATATTTAATGACTGATGGCAGTTCACATTTTATTCATGGTGCTTTCCGTAAAATGCTTGGTAAGTATGATGTTAATCATAGAATTGCATCTCCTTATCACCCACAGTCTAGTGGTCAAGTAACATTGAGCAACAGAGAGCTTAAATTAATTTTGCAAAAGAATTTTAATAGATCTAGGAAGAATTGGTCCAAGAAACTTGATGATGTATTATGGGCCTATATGAAGGAAATATGCCCTAGAGGCAATAATAAAGCTATTATTTATTTCCTTATATCATGATAAATGTTTATTATTCATGCTAGAATTGTATTAACCGGAAACATAATACATGTGGGAATACATAGACAAACAGAGTGTCACTAGTATGCCTCTACTTGACTAGCTCGTTGATCAAAGATGGTTATGTTTCCTAACCATAGACATGAGTTGTCATTTGATTAACGGGATCACATCATTAGGAGAATGATGTGATTGACTTGACCCATTCCGTTAGCATAGCACTTGATCGTTTAGTTTATTGCTATTGCTTTCTTCATGACTTATACATGTTCCTATGACTATGAGATTATGCAACTCCCGTTTACCGAAGGAACACTTTGTGTGCCACCAAACGTCACAGCGTAACTGGGTGATTATAAAGGTGCTCTACAGGTGTCTCCGAAGGTACTTGTTGGGTTGGCGTATTTCGAGATTAGGATTTATCACTCCGATTGTCGGAGAGGTATCTCTGGGCCCTCTCGGTAATGCACATCACATAAGCCTTGCAAGCATTGCAACTAATAATTTAGTTGCGGGATGATATATTACGGAACGAGTAAAGAGACTTGCCGGTAACGAGATTGAACTAGGTATTGAGATACCGACGATCGAATCTTGGGCAAGTAACATACTGATGACAAAGGGAACAACGTATGTTGTTATGCGGTTTGACCGATAAAGATCTTCGTAGAATATGTAGGAGCCAATATGAGCATCCAGGTTCCACTATTGGTTATTGACCGGAGACGTGTCTCGGTCATGTCTACATAGTTCTCGAACCCGTAGGGTCCGCACGCTTAAAGTTCGATGACGGTTATATTATGAGTTTATGTGTTTTGATGTACCAAAGGAGTTCAGAGTCCCGGATGAGATCGGGGACATGACGAGGAGTCTCGAAATGGTCGAGATGTAAAGATCAATATATTGGTCGACTATATTCGGACATCGGAAAGGTTTCAAGTGATTCGGGTATTTTCGGGAGTACCGGGGAGTTACGGGAATTCGTATTGGGCCTTAATGGGCCATATGGAAAAGTGTTGGAAATATGCCCTAGAGGCAATAATAAAATGGTTATTATTATATTTCTTTGTTCATGATAATTGTCTATTGTTCATGCTATAATTGTGTTATCCGAAAATCGTAATACATGTGTGAATACATAGACCACAACACGTCCCTAGTGAGCCTCTAGTTGACTAGCTCGTTGATCAAAAGATAGTCATGATTTCCTGACTATGGACATTGGATGTCATTGATAACGGGATCACATCATTAGGAGAATGATGTGATGGACAAGACCCAATCCTAAGCTTAGCTCAAAGATCGTGTAGTTCGTTTGATGTAGCTTTTCTGAATGTCAAGTATCATTTCCTTAGACCATGAGATTGTGCAACTCCCGGATACCATAGGAGTGCCTTGGGTGTGCCAAACGTCACAACGTAACTGGGTGACTATAAAGATACATTATAGGTATCTCCGAAAGTGTCTGTTGGGTTGGCACGAATCGAGACTAGGATTTGTCACTCCGTATGACGGAGAGGTATCTCTGGGCCCACTCGGTAATGCATCATCATAATGAGCTCAATGTGATCAAGTGGTTGATCACGGGATCATGCATTACGGTACGAGTAAAGTGACTTGCCGGTAACGAGACTGAACAAGGTATTGGGATACCGACGATCGAGTCTCGGGCAAGTAACATACCGATTGACAAAGGGAATTGTATACAGATTGATTGAATCCTCGACATCGTGGTTCATCCAATGAGATCATCGAGGAGCATGTGGGAGCCAACATGGGTATTCAGATCCCGCTGTTGGTTATTGACCGGAGAGTCGTCACGGTCATGTCTGCATGTCTCCCGAACCCGTAGGGTCTACACACTTAAGGTTCGGTGACGCTAGGATTGTTAGGAAGACTTGTATGTGATTACCGGATGTTGTTCGGAGTCCCGGATGAGATCCCGGACATCACGAGGAGTTCCATAATGGTCCGGAGGTGAAGATTTATATGTAGGAAGTTGTCATACGGTCACCAGAAAGGTTCGGGGGCATATCGGTATTGTACCGGGGCCACCGGAGGGGTTCCGGGGGTCCACCGGGAGGGGCCACCTCTCTCGGAGGGCCTAATGGGCTGTATAGGAAAGGGCCGCATCCCCCCTTGGGCCCATGCGCCTAGGGTTGGGGGAAAACCCTAAAGGGGGCGCCCCTTGCTTGGGGGGCAAGCCCCCTTCCCTTGGCCGCCCCCCCCTTCTAGATCTCATCTAGAGCGGGCCGGCCCCCCTTCTTCCTTCCCCTATAAATAGAGGGGCAAGGGGAGGGCTGCACACAACATCCAAGGCGCAGCCCCTCCCCTCCCCAACACCTCTCCTCCTCCGTAAGAGCTTGGCGAAGCCTGCCGGAGTACTGCAGCTTCACCACCACCACGCCGTCGTGCTGCTGTTGGAGCTCTCTTCCTCAACCTCTCCCTCCTCCTTGCTGGATCAAGGCGCGGGAGACGTCCTCGCTCCGTACGTGTGTTGAACGCGGAGGTGCCGTCCGTTCGGCGCTAGGATCTTCGGTGATTTGGATCACGACGAGTATGACTCCATCAACCCCGTTCTCTTGAACGCTTCCGCTCGTGATCTACAAGGGTATGTAGATGCACTCCTCTTTCCCTCGTTGCTAGATGACTCCATAGATTTATCTTGGTGATGCGTAGAAAATTTTAAAATTCTGCTACGTTCCCCAACAGTGGCATCATGAGCCAGGTTTATGCGTAGTTACTATGCATGAGTAGAACACGAAGCAGTTGTGGGCGTAGATATTGTCAATTTGCTTGCCGTTATTAGTCTTATCTTGATTCGGCGGCATCGTGGGATGAAGCGGCCCGGACCGACCTTACACATACGCTTACATGAGACTGGTTGCACCGTCTGACATGCACTAGTTGCATAAGGTGGCTGGCGGGTGTCTGTCTCTCCCACTTTAGTCAGATCGGATTCGATGAACAGGGTCCTTATGAAGGGTAAATAGAAATTGGAAATTCACGTTGTGGTTTTGGCATAGGTTAGAAACATTCTTGCTAGAAACCTATAGCAGCCACGTAAAAATTTGCAACAACAATTAGAGGACGTCTAACTTGTTTTTGCAGCAAGTATTTTGTGATGTGATATGGCCAAAGGATGTGATGAATGATATATGTGATGTATGAGATGATCATGTTCTTGTAATAGGAATCACGACTTGCATGTCGATGAGTATGACAACCGGCAGGAGCCATAGGAGTTGTCTTTATTTATTTATGACCTGCGTGTCAACATAAACGTCATGTAATTACTTTACTTTATTGCTAAAGAGTTAGCCATAGTAGTAGAAGTAATAGATGACGAGACAACTTCAAGAAGACACGATGATGGAGATCATGATGATGGAGATCATGGTGTCATGCCGGTGACAACGATGATCATGGAGCCCCGAAGATGGAGATCAAAAGGAGCAAATGATATTGGCCATATCATGTCACTATTTGATAGCATGTGATGTTTATCATGTTTTCCCATCTTATTTGCTTAGAACGACGGTAGCTTAAATAAGATGATCCCTCGCAATAATTTCAAGAAAGTGTTCCCCCTAACTGTGCACCGTTGCGAAGGTTCGTTGTTTCGAAGCACCACGTGATGATCGGGTGTGATAGATTCTAACGTTCAAATACAATGGGTGTAAGCCAGATTTACACACGCAATAAACTTAGGTTGACTTGACGAGCCTAGCATGTACAGACATGGCCTCGGAACACAGAAGACTGAAAGGTCGAGCATGAGTCGTATAGAAGATACGATCAACATGAAGATGTTCACCGATGTTGACTAGTCCGTCTCACGTGATGACCGGACACGGCCTAGTTAACTCAGATGATGTTATACTTAGATGATTGGAGGGATGTTTATCTGAGTGGGAGTTCATTGAATAATTTGATTAGATGAACTTAATTATCATGAACTTAGTCTAAAATCTTTACAATATATCTTGTAGATCAAATGGCCCACGTTGTCCTCAACTTCAACGCGTTCCTAGAGAAAACCAAGCTGAAAGACGATGGCAGCAACTATACGGACTGGGTCCGGAACCTGAGGATCATCCTCATAGCTGCCAAGAAAGATTATGTCCTAGAAGCACCGCTAGGTGACGCACTCGTCCCACAGAACCAAGACGTTATGAACGCTTGGCAGTCACGTGCTGATGATTACTCCCTCGTTCAGTGCGGCATGCTTTACAGCTTAGAACCGGGGCTCCAAAAGCGTTTTGAGAGACATGGAGCATATGAGATGTTCGAGGAGCTGAAAATGGTTTTTCAAGCTCATGCCCGGGTCGAGAGATATGAAGTCTCCGACAAGTTCTTCAGCTGTAAGATGGAGGAAAATAGTTTTGTCAGTGAGCACATACTCAAAATGTCTGGGTTGCATAACCGCTTGACTCAGCTGGGAGTTAATCTCCCGGATGACGCGGTCATTGACAGAATCCTTCAGTTGCTTCCACCGAGCTACAAGAGCTTTGTGATGAACTTCAATATGCAGGGGATGGAAAAGACCATTCCTGAGGTATATTCAATGCTGAAATCAGCAGAGGTAGAAGTCAAAAAGGAACATCAAGTGTTGGTGGTGAATAAAACCACTAAGTTCAAGAAAGGCAAGGGTAAGAAGAACTTCAAGAAGAACAGCAAGGGAGTTGCCGCGCCCGGTAAGCAAGCTGCCGGGAAGAAGCCAAAGAATGGACCCAAGCCCGAGACTGAGTGTTTTTATTGCAAGGGAAGTGGTCACTGGAAGCGGAACTGCCCCAAATACTTAGCGGACAAGAAGGCCGGCAACACGAAAGGTATATGTGATATACATGTAATTGATGTGTACCTTACCAGTACTCGTAGTAGCTCCTGGGTATTTGATACCGGTGTGGTTGCTCACATTTATAACTCAAAGCAGGAGCTGTGGAATAAGCGGAGACTGGCGAAGGACGAGGTGACGATGCGCATTGGGAATGGTTCCAAGGTCGATGTGATCGCCGTCGGCACGCTGCCTCTACATTTACCTACGGGATTAGTTTTAAACCTCAATAATTGTTATTTAGTGCCAGCTTTGAGCATGAACATTGTATCAGGATCTCGTTTAATTCGAGATTGCTACTCATTTAAATCCGAGAATAATGGTTGTTCTATTTATATGAGAGATATGTTTTATGGTCATGCTCCGATGGTGAATGGTTTATTCTTAATGAATCTCGAGCGTAATGCTACACATATTCATAGTGTGAATACCAAAAGATGTAAGGTTGATAATGATAGTCCCACATACTTGTGGCACTGCCGCCTTGGTCACATAGGTGTCAAACGCATGAAGAAGCTCCATGCAGATGGACTTTTAGAGTCTCTTGATTACGAATCATTTGACACGTGCGAACCATGCCTCATGGGTAAAATGACCAAGACTCCATTCTCAAGAACAATGGAGCGAGCAACCAACTTATTGGAAATCATACATACTGATGTGTGCGGTCCAATGAGTGTTGAGGCTCGCGGTGGCTATCGTTATGTTCTTACCCTCACTGATGACTTGAGTAGATATGGGTATGTCTACTTAATGAAACACAAGTCTGAGACCTTTGAAAAATTCAAGGAATTTCAGAGTGAGGTTGAGAATCAACGTGACAGGAAAATCAAGTTCTTGCGATCAGATCGTGGGGGAGATGTAACACCCTCGATGCGACTATATCTCCCACGTGTCGAGGCACGACTTAGAGGCATAATCGCATTGAAGGCATATGTCGCAAGTCAGGCAATCATCACAAACATCCCATGTAATATATAGATAATGAAAAGGGATAACATAGTTGGCTTACACTCGCCACGTCAATCAAGTACATAAATAACATACATCATCCAAACACTCATGGCCCGACTACGGCGCCAAAATAAAAGACAACCCAACAAGTGACATGGTCCCGATCACCCCCAACTGGGCACCACTACTGATCATCAGGAAAGAAAACATAGTAACGTTGAGAGTCCTCGTCGAACTCCCACTTGAGCTCGAGCGTGTCACCTGGAGCGGAATCATCTGGACTTGCATCTGGTGTAATAGTAATCTGTGAGCCACAGGGACTCAGCAATCTCGCACCCTCGCGATCAAGACTATTTAAGCTTAATAGGTAGGGTAAGGTAAATATAAGTGGAGCTGCAGCAAGCGACTAGCATATATGGTGGCTAAATTATTCGCAAAAGAGAGCGAGAAGAGGAGGCAAAGCGCGAGCGAGAAACTAGATAACAACTTGTGCAAGCATTACTCCAACACCGTGTCCACTTCCCGGACTCCGCCGAGAAGAGGCCATCACGATAACACACTCGGTTGATTCATTTTAATTAAGTTAAGGTTCAAGTTATCTACAACCGGACATTAACAAATTCCCATCTTCCCATAACCGCGGGCACGGCTTTCGAAAGTTCAAATCCCTGCAGGGGAGTCCCAACTTAGCCCATGACAAGCTCTCACGGTCAACGAAGGAATAGACCTCCTCTTGAGACGTTCCGATCATACTCGGTATCTCAGTTCTTCAAGACACTTCGACAGATTAAAACTAATCTAGCAACACCGCCCGAATGTGCCGACAAATCCCCATAGGAGCTGCATATATCTCTTTCTCAGGGCACACTCAGATTGTCTTAGGTACGGGTAGGCCAGCCTAGAATTGCCCCTGGTGGCCACCGGCAGCTGACAGGTGGACCAACACTCAGAGGAGCACTGGCCCCGGGGGGGGGGGTTAAAATAAGATGACCCTCGGGCTCCGGAGACCCAAGGGAAAAAGAGGCTAGGTGGCAAATGGTAAAACCAAGGTTGGGCATTGCTGGAAAAGCTTTAATCAAGGCGAACTATCAAGGGGTTCCCATTATAACCCAACCGCGTAAGGAACGCAAAATCCGGGAACATAACACCGATATGACGGAAAACTAGGGCGGCAAGAGTGGAACAAAACACTAGGCGAGAGGCCGAGCCTTCCACCCTTTACCAAGTATATAGATGCATTAAGATAACATGGCAATATAATGATATCCCAACAAGTAAATAAATGTTCCAACAAGGAACGGCCTTCAATCTTCACCTGCAACTAGCAACGCTATAAGAGGGGCTGAGCAAAGCGGTAACATAGCCAATCAACGGTTTGCTAGGACATGGTGGGTTAGAGGTTTGACATGGCAATTTGGGAGGCTTGAAAGCAAATGGTAGGCATCGTAGCATTGGCATAGCAAAAGAGCGAATAAACTAGCATAGCAAAGATAGTAGTGATTTCGAGGGTATGATCATCTTGCCTACAAAGCTGTCAGAGTTGACTGGATCATCGAAAGCAAACTCAACGGGCTCCTTGTTAGCAAACTTGTCTCTTGGCTCTACCCAAACAAGACAAACAAGCAACAAGGACACAATCAACCACGTGCAAGGACCAAACAATATGATGCAATGATGATATGCTATGCGGGATGCGATGCGGGATGCATATGCAAGATGTGACAGGAAATGCATGAACCTGGCCTCAACTTGGGAATCCAAGTGTGCCACTGGAAAGATGAGATGAAATCGCTTGAAAACGATATAAAGAACGCCGGAATCGGAGTTACGGTTTGGAAATGGCAAGCGATTCAAATATGACACCGGTCTGCGATTTACAGCAAGTAGCCATCTAAATGCAACGAAATGGACATGCTACAGCACCCAAACATGGAAACAGAATACATGGCAGGGATGCATTCAAGATGCTTAACAAAAGTCTAGCACTGAGCTACGGCCAAATCATCCATTAACAGGTTCAAACAAGCATGGCAAAAATGCATATGGTAAACAGATCTCAGACTTAGTGAAATTAACACTTGTCTGGAATTTCAGACCAAGTAGCACTCTTCGAAGCAACGAAACAACATGCTACAGGACCTGAACATGGCAAAGTAAAACATGGCATGGAGCTACTCAAATAGCTTAACAAAAGTCCCTTAGTGACCTTGAGCCAAAAGGGATCAGAAAATATACCAACAAGCACGTGAACATAGCAAAAACATAATCAGTTTTCAGACTTAGTGAAAACTGGCACAAGCTGAAACACAACTCAAGTAGGCATGTTTACGAGCTCGATGCACTCACCACGGTGCAAGTCATGAAAAGCTAAGCATACATCTATCAAGAACACACAAAATGCAAGCTAGACATGGCAAGAACAAAAACATAGCATGCACGGATCAACTACAACATCATCGGCAAAATTGCAAACAAGTTGACAATCTGCCCAGATTCACAAACTAGCAAAAGTAGAGCTCGATTGACTCAATCTAGGGTACTCCATAATTGCAAACAAAGACATGGATGGATAGAGCACTACAAGATTAATAAAACATCCTTACTGATCATCCTCAAAAGAGGCACGGATCACTAGGAAACAACATGAACATATGACAACATGAGATAAACAGGACAAGGACTTAGTGGAAATGCTAAGTCCCTGAAAACAGTTACCAAGTGCACCACTTTGCAAACTTGCACTAGTCACCACACACATCACAGAAATACATGGGTTGCACCTCTGGAAAGATGACAAAACCCTTAACAAAACATATGTAGAGCATCAGGGCATATCATGCACACAATAATCATGGAAAAAATGACAAATGTCTAAATGGAGTAGCAGATCTGACAATTAACTCAAGTAGCCCTCTTCTAACAGCATTTCGGGCATCAAGATGAACTCAAATGAAAATGATGCAATGGAATTAAATGATGTACTCTCTGAGACGAACATTTTAATATGCTATATGCATGAATCGGAGCTATGGATGCGGAGATACGAGGATATGAACAGGAGCACATGGATTAGGAAATCTCTGGGACTTAGAAGAAAATTCAACCTCCGGATCTAGGGTTTCGGTGGCACGCAAACCGAGGCGCAGTCGGGGCACTGTAGCAGCTCGAGGATCGCCGGAAAAAAGGAGCCGCGGCGGCCGGATCTCTCGCCAGAGAGGCCGCCGGCGACGAGGAGGCGGTCGCCCGGAGCTTCACGGAGGCGGGGCGTCGCATCGCGGGGCTGCCGGCGTCGAGCTTGGCAGCGGAGGCGGCGAGTGGCGGGGCGGCGGCGAGTTTCAGGGCGGCGGTCACCGGCCGGTGCGGCGAGGCCGGCAATGACGCGCGGCGGCGCCGGCCACCGGGCGCGGGGACGGAGGAGGCGCGAGGCGCGGGGCGGCTCGGGCCCGATCCGGCCCGGGGCGGGCTCCCCGTGGGCCGAGCGGGCCGCGGCGGCGGTTGGTGGCGGCGTGCCACGTGGAAGCCTACGACTGGCTGCGGGCGGCGGCGGAGAGGCGTCCGACGCGGGCGGCGGACATGTCCGTCGGTGGTGGGGCGTTTTTAGGGTTTCGGGGGAGAAGGAGATCCGAATTTTAGGGGGGGGGTCTTTATATAGACATAGAGGGAGCTAGGAGAGTCCAAATGAGGTGCGGTTTTCGGCCACGCGATCGTGATCGAACGCTCTAGACGATGGAGAGGGTTTTGGTGGGTTTCGGGCCAAATTGGAGAGGTGTTGGGCTGCAACACACACGAGGCCTTTTTGGTCCCTCGGTTAACCGTTGGAGTATCAAACGAAGCCCAAATGATACGAAACTTGACAGGCGGTCTACCGGTAGTAAACCAAGGCCGCTTGGCAAGTCTCGGTCCAATCCAGAAATGTTTAATCCCCACACACGAAAGAAAGCTAGAAATGACCACCGGAGGAGAACGAAGCGCCGGAATGCAAAACGGACAACGGGGAAAATGCTCGAATGCATGAGATGAACACGTATGCAAATGCAATGCACATGATGACATGATATGAGATGCATGACAATGATAACGACACACGGAGACAAAAACCCGAACCCGAGAAAATAAAATAACTTAATGCCGGAAACGGCAAGAGTTGGAGTACAAATTGGGTAAGTTACATCCAGGCTGTTACAGGAGAATACTTGAGTCACGAATTTGGCACACACTTAAGAAAATGTGGAATAGTTTCACAACTCATGCCGCCTGGAACACCTCTGCGTAATGGTGTGTCCGAACGTCGTAATTGCACTCTATTAGATATGGTGCGATCTATGATGTCTCTTACCAATTTACCGCTGTCATTTTGGGGCTATGCTTTAGAGACTGCCGCATTCACTTTAAATAGGGCTCCGTCAAAATCCGTTGAGACGACACCGTATGAATTATGGTTTGGGAAGAAACCTAAGCTGTCGTTTCTAAAAGTTTGGGGATGCGATGCTTATGTCAAGAAACTTCAACCTGAAAAGCTCGAACCCGAGTCGAAAAAATGCTTCTTCATAGGATACCCTAAAGAAACTGTTGGGTATACCTTCTACGTCAGATCCGAAGGCAAGATCTTTGTTGCCAAGAATGGGTCCTTTCTAGAGAAAGAGTTTCTCTCGAAAGAAATAAGTGGGAGGAAAGTAGAACTTGATGAAGTATTACCTCTTGAACCGGTAAGTGGCGCAGCTCAAGAAAATGTTCCTGAGGTGCCTGTACCGACTAGAGAGGAAGTTAATGATGATGATCATGAAACTTCAGATCAAGTTACTACTGAACTTCGTAGGTCCATGAGGACACGTTCTGCACCAGAGTGGTACGACAACCCTATCTTGAAATCATGTTGTTAGACAACGGTGAACCTTCGAACTATGAAGAAGCGATGGTGGGCCCGGATTCCGACAAATGGCTGGAAGCCATGAAATCCGAGATAGGATCCATGTATGAAAACTAAGTATGGACTTTGACTGACTTGCCCGATGATCGGCGAGCCATAGAAAATAAATGGATCTTTAAGAAGAAGATAGACACGGATGGTAATGTGACTGTCTATAAAGCTCGGCTTGTCGCTAAGGGTTATCGGCAAGTTCAAGGGGTTGACTACGATGAGACATTCTCACCCGTAGCGAAGCTGAAGTCCGTCCGAATCATGTTAGCAATTGCCGCATTCTATGATTATGAGATATGGCAAATGGACGTCAAAACGGCATTCCTTAATGGTTTCCTTAAGGAAGAATTGTATATGATGCATCCGGAAGGTTTTGTCGATCCTAAGAATGCTGACAAGGTGTGCAAGCTCCAACGCTCGATTTATGGGCTGGTGCAAGCATCTCGGAGTTGGAACATTCCTTTTGATGAGATGATCAAAGCGTTTGGGTTTATGCAGACTTATGGAGAAGCCTGCATTTACAAGAAAGTGAGTGGAAGCTCTGTAGCATTTCTCATATTGTATGTGGATGACATACTGTTGATGGGAAATGATATAGAATTCTTGGAAAGCATAAAGGCCTACTTGAACAAGTGTTTTTCAATGAAGGACCTTGGAGAAGCTGCTTATATATTAGGCATCAAGATCTATAGAGATAGATCGAGACGCCTCATTGGTCTTTCACAGAGTACGTACCTTGACAAGATATTGAAGAAGTTCAAAATGGATCAGTCAAAGAAGGGGTTCTTGCCTGTGTTGCAAGGTACGAGATTGAGCATGGCTCAATGCCCGACCACGGCAGAAGATAGAGAAAAGATGAGTGTCATCCCCTATGCCTCGGCCATAGGGTCTATCATGTATGCTATGCTGTGTACCAGACCTGATGTAAACCTTGCCGAAAGTTTGGTAGGAAGGTACCAAAGTAATCCCGGCATGGAACACTAGACAGCGGTCAAGAATATCCTGAAGTACCTGAAAAGGACTAAGGAAATGTTTCTCGTTTATGGAGGTGACGAAGAGCTCGTCCTAAAGGGTTACATCGATGCTAGCTTCGACACAGATCTGGATGACTCTAAGTCACAAACCGGATACGTGTATATTTTGAATGGTGGGGCAGTAAACTGGTGCAGTTGCAAGCAAAGCGTTGTGGCGGGATCTACATGTGAAGCGGAGTACATGGCAGCCTCGGAGGCAGCACCAGAAGCAGTCTAGGTGAAGGAGTTCATTACCGACCTAGGAGTCACACCCAATGCGTCAGGCCCGATGACTCTCTTTTGTGACAACACTGGAGCTATTGCCCTTGCCAAGGAGCCCAGGTTTCACAGGAAGACCAGGCATATCAAGCGTCGCTTCAACTCCATTCGTGAAAGTGTTCAAAATGGAGACATAGAGATTTGTAAAGTACATACAGACATGAATGTGGCAGATCCGTTGACTAAACCTCTCCCTAGAGCAAAACATGATCAACACCAGAACTGCATGGGTGTTTGATTCATCACAATGTAACTAGAATATTGACTCTAGTGCAAGTGGGAGACTGTTGGAAATATGCCCTAGAGGCAATAATAAAATGGTTATTATTATATTTCTTTGTTCATGATAATTGTCTATTGTTCATGCTATAATTGTGTTATCCAGAAATCGTAATACATGTGTGAATACATAGACCACAACACGTCCCTAGTGAGCCTCTAGTTGACTAGCTTGTTGATCAAAAGATAGTCATGGTTTCTTGACTATGGACATTGGATGTCATTGATAACGGGATCACATCATTAGGAGAATGATGTGATGGACAAGACCCAATCCTAAGCTTAGCTTAAAGATCGTGTAGTTCGTTTGCTGTAGCTTTTCTGAATGTCAAGTATCATTTCCTTAGACCATGAGATTGTGCAACTCCCGGATACCGTAGGAGTGCCTTGGGTGTGCCAAACGTCACAACGTAACTGGGTGACTATAAAGATACATTATAGGTATCTCCGAAAGTGTCTGTTGGGTTGGCACGAATCGAGACTAGGATTTGTCACTCCGTATGACGGAGAGGTATCTCTGGGCCCACTCGGTAATGCATCATCATAATGAGCTCAATGTGATCAAGTGGTTGATGACGGGATCATGCATTATGGTACGAGTAAAGTGACTTGCCGGTAACGAGACTGAACAAGGTATTGGGATACCGACGATCGAGTCTCGGGCAAGTAACGTACCGATTGACAAAGGGAATTGTATACGGATTGATTGAATCCTCGACATCGTGGTTCATCCGATGAGATCATCGAGGAGCATGTGGGAGCCAACATGGGTATCCAGATCCCGCTGTTGGTTATTGACCGGAGAGTCGTCACGGTCATGTCTGCATGTCTCCCGAACCCGTAGGGTCTACACACTTAAGGTTCGGTGACGCTAGGGTCGTTAGGAAGACTTGTATGTGATTACCGAATGTTGTTCGGAGTCCCGGATGAGATCTCGGACGTCATGAGGAGTTCTGGAATGGTCCGGAGGTGAATATTTATATGTAGGAAGTTGTCATACGGTCACCGGAAAGGTTCGGGGGCATATCGGTATTGTACCGGGGCCACCGGAGGGGTTCCGGGGGTCCACCGGGAGGGTCCACCTCTCTCGGAGGGCCTAATGAGTTGTAGAGGAAAGGGAACCAGCCCGATATGGGCTGGCCGCATCCCCCCCTTGGGCCCATGCGCCTAGGGTTGGGGGGAACCCTAAAGGGGGCGCCCCCTCCCCTTGGCTGCCCCCCCCTTCTAGATCTCATCTAGAGGGGGCCGGCCCCCTTCTTCCTTCCCCTATAAATAGAGGGGCAAGGGGAGGGCTGCACACAACATCCAAGGTGCAGCCCCTCCCCTCCCCAACACCTCTCCTCCTCCGTAAGAGCTTGGCGAAGCCCTGCCGGAGTACTGCAGCTTCACCACCACCACGCCGTCGTGCTGCTGTTGGAGCCCTCTTCCTCAACCTCTCCCTCCTCCTTGCTGGATCAAGGCGCAGGAGACGTCCTCGCTCTGTACGTGTGTTGAACGCGGAGGTGCCGTCCGTTCGGCGCTAGGATCTTTGGTGATTTGGATCACGACGAGTACGACTCCATCAACCCCATTCTCTTGAACGCTTCCGCTCGCGATCTACAAGGGTATGTAGATGCACTCCTCTTTCCTTCGTTGCTAGATGACTCCATAGATTGATCTTGGTGATGCATAGAAAATTTTAAAATTCTGCTACGTTCCCCAACAGTGGCATCATGAGCCAGGTTTATGCGTAGTTACTATGCATGAGTAGTGGCATCATGGGCTGGTCCGAATTGGACTAGGGAGGGGGCGCCCCCTTCCTTCCTTCTCCTTTTCCCTTCCCTTTCCTTCTCTCCTACTCCTACTACTTGGAAGGGATCCTAGTTCTACTAGGAAAGGGGGAATCCTACTCCCCCCTAGGGCGCGCCATAGAGAGGGCCGGCCCCTCCCCTCCTCCACTCCTTTATATACGTGGCCAGGGGGCACCCCATAGACACAACAATTGATCCTTTGGATCTCTTAGCCGTCTGCAGTGTCCCCCTCCACCATAGTCCATCTCGACAATACTGTAGCGGTGCTTAGGTGAAGCCCTGCGTCGGTAGAACATCAACATCGTCACCACGCCGTCGTGCTGACGAAACTCTCCCTCAACACTCGGCTAGATCGGAGTTCGAGGGACGTCATCGGGCTGACGTGTGCAGAACTCGGAGGTGTCGTGCGTTCGGTACTTGATCGGTCGGATCGTGAAGACGTACGGCTACATCAACCGCGTTGTGCTAACGCTTCCGCTTTCGGTCTACGAGGGTACATGGACAACACTCTCCCCTCTCGTTGCTATGCATCACCATGATCTTGCGTGTGCATAGGAAATTTTTGAAATTGCTACCTTCCCCAACAGTGGCATCCGAGCCTAGGTTTTATGCGTTGATGTTGTGCACGAGTAGAACACAAGTGAGTTGTGGGCGATATAAGTCATACTGCTTACCAGCATGTCATACTTTGGTTCGGCTGTATTGTTGGATGAAGCGCCCTGGACCGACATTACACGTACTCTTACGCGAGACTGGTTCTACCGACGTGCTTTGCACACAGGTGGCTGGCGGGTGTCAGTTTCTCCAACTTTAGTTGAACCGAGTGTGGCTACGCCCAGTCCTTGCGAAGGTTAAAGCAGCACCAACTTGACAAACTATCATTGTGGTTTTGATGCGTAGGTAAGAATGGTTCTTGCTAAAGCCCGTAGCAGCCACGCAAAACTTGCAACAACAAAGTAGTGGACGTCTAACTTGTTTTTGCAGGGCATGTTGTGATGTGATATGGTCAAGACGTGATGAGATATAAGTTGTTGTAGAGATGATCATGTTTTGTTGAAGTTATCGGCAATTGGCATAAGCCTTATGGTTGTCTCTTTATTGCATAAGATGCAAGTGCTAAATAATTGCTTTACTTTGTCGCTATGCGATAGCAATAGTTGCAAGAGCAATAGTTGGCGAGACGACCATGTGACGACACATTGATATAGATCAAGATGATGGAGATCATGGTGTCATGCCGGTGACGATGGAGATCATGACGATGCTTTGGAGATGGAGATCAAAGGCACAAGATGATGATGGCCATATCATGTCACATATTTTGATTGCATGTGATCTCTCACTAATTATCAAGGTACAACTGTTCTCCCTGAGTATGCACCGTTGCGAAAATTCTTCGTGCTGAGACACCACATGATGATCGGGTGTGATAGGCTCTATGTTCAAATACAACGGGTGCAAAACAGTTGCACACGCGGAATACTCAGGTTAAACTTGACGAGCCTAGCATATAACAGATATGGCCTCGGAACACGGAGACCGAAAGGTCGAACATGAATCATATAGTAGATATGATCAACATAGTGATGTTCACCATTGAAACTACTCCATCTCACATGATGATCGGACATGGTTTAGTTGATATGGATCACGTGATCACTTAGAAGATTAGAGGGATGTCTGTCTAAGTGGGAGTTCTTAAGTAATATGATTAATTGAACTTTAATTTATCATGAACTTAGTCCTAGTAGTATTAGCATATCTACGTTGTAGATCAAAAGCTCGCGTTTAGCTCCCCTGTTTTATTTTTGATATGTTCCTAGAGAAAGCTAAGTTGAAAAATGTTAGTAGCAATGATGTGGATTGGATCCGTGATCTGAGGTTTATCCTCATTGCTGCACAGAAGAATTATGTCCTTGATGCACTGCTAGGTGACAGGCCTATTGTAGGAGCAGATGCAGACGCTATGAACATCTGGCTAGCTCAATATGATGACTACTAGATAGTTTAGTGCACCATGCTTAACGGCTTAGAATCGGGACTTCAAAGACGTTTTGAACGTCATGGACCATATAAGATGTTCCAGGAGTTGAAGTTAATATTTCAAGCAAATACCCGAGTTGAGAGATATGAAGTCTCCAACAAGTTCTATAGCTAAAAGATGGAGGAGAATAGCTCAAGCAGTGAGCATGTGCTCAGATTGTCTGGGTACTACAATCGCTTGAATCAAGTGGGAGTTAATCTTCCAGATAAAATAGTGATTGACACAATTCTCTAGTCACCATCACCAAGTTAGTAGAACTTTGTGATGAACTTTAATATGCAAGGGATAACAGAAACAATTCCCAAGCTCTTCGTGATGCTGAAATCGATGAAGGTAGAAGTCAAGAAAAACATCAAGTGTTGATGATTGACGAGACCACTAGTTTCAAGAAAAGGGCAAAGGGAAGAAGGGGAACTTCAAGAAGAACAGCAAGCAAGTTGTTGCTCAAGTGAAGAAGCCCAAGTCTGGTCATAAGCCTGAGACTAAGTGCTTCTACTGCAAAGAGACTGGTCACTGGAAGCGGAACTGCCCCAAGTATTTGGCGGACAAGAAGGATGGCAGAGTGAACAAAGGTATATTTGATATATAGATTATTGATGTGTATTTTACTAGTGTTCGTAGCAACCCCTTGGTATTTGATGCTGGTTCAGTTGCTAAGAGTAGTAACTCGAAGCGGGAGTTGCAGAATGAACAGAGACTAGTTAAGGGTGAAGTGATGATGTGTGTTGGAAGTGGTTCCAAGATTGATATGATCATCATCACACACTCCCTATACTTTCGGGATTAGTGTTGAACCTAAATAAGTGTTATTTGGTGTTTGCGTTGAGCATGAATATGATTTGATCATGTTTATTGCAATACGGTTATTCATTAAAGTCAGAGAATAATTGTTGTTCTGTTTACATGAATAAAACCTTTGATGGTCATACACCCAATGAAAATAGTTCGTTGGATCTCGATCGTAGTGATACACATATTCATAATATTGAAACCAAATGATGCAAAGTTAATAATGATAGTGCAACTTATTTGTGGCATTGCCATTTATGTCATATTGGTGTAAAGCGCATGAAGAAACTCCATGCTGATGGGATTTTGGAATCACTTGATTATGAATCACTTGGTGCTTGCGAACCATGCCTTATGGGCAAGATGACTAAAACTCTATTCTCTGGAACAATGGAGCAAGCAACTGTCTTATTGGAAATAATACATACTGATGTATGCCATCCAATGAGTGTTGAGGCTCACGGTGGGTATCGTTATTTTCTGACCTTCACAGATGATTTAAGTAGATATGGGTATATCTACTTGATGAAACACAAGTCTGAAACATTTGAAAAGTTCAAAGAATTTCAGAGTGAAGTGGAGAATCATCGTAACAAAAATAAAAGTTTCTACGATATGATTGTAGAAGTAAAATATTTAAGTTACGAGTTTGGCCTTCAGTTAAAACAATGTGAAATAGTTTCACTACTCACACCACCTGGAACACCATAGTGTAATGGTGTGTCTAAACGTTGTAACTGTACTTTATTAGATATGGTGCGATCTATGACGTCTCTTACTGATTTACCGCTATCGTTTTGGGGTTATGCATTAGAGACAACTACATTCACGTTAAATAGGGCACTATCTAAATCCGTTGAGACGACACCGTATGAACTATGGTTTGGCAAGAAACCTAAGCTGTCGTTTCTTAAAGTTTGAGGTTGCAATGCTTATGTGAAAAAGTTTCAACCTGATAAGCTCAAACCCAAATCGGAGAAGTGTGTCTTCATAGGATACCCAAAAGAAAATGTTGGGTACACCTTCTATCACAGATCCGAAGGCAAGATATTCATTGCTGAGAATGGATCCTTTCTAGAGAAGGAGTTTCTCTCGAAAGAAGTGAGTGGGAGGAAAGTAGAACTTGATGAGGTAACTGTACCTGCTCCCTTATTGGAAAGTAGTTCATCACAGAAATATGTTCCTGTGACTACTACACCAATTAGTGAGGAAGCTAATGATGATGATCATGTAACTTCAGATCAAGTTACTACCGAACCTCGTAGGTAAACCAGAGTGAGATCCGCACCAGAATGGTACGGTAATCCTGTTCTGGAGGTCATGTTACTTGACCATGACGAACCTATGAACTATGAGGAAGCGATGATGAGCCCAGATTCCGCGAAATGGCTTGAGGCCATGAAATCTGAGATGAGATCCATGTATGAGAACAAAGTATGGACTTTGATTGACTTGTCCAATGATCGGCAAGCCATTGAGATTAAATGGATTTTCAAGAGGAAGACATATGATGATAGTAGTATTACTATCTACAAAGCTAGAATTGTCGCAAAAAGGTTTTTGATAAGTTCAAGGTGTTGACTACGATGAGAGTTTCTCACTCGTATCTATGCTTAAGTCTATCTGAATCATGTTAGCAATTGCCGCATTTTATGAAATCTGGCAAGTGGATAAACAAAACTGCATTCCTTAATGGATTTATTAAAGAAGAGTTGTATATGATGCAACCAGAAGGTTTTGTCAATCCTAAAAGTACTAAAAAAATATTCAAGATCCAGCGATCCATCTATGGACTGGTGCAAGCATCTCGGAATTGGAATATACGCTTTGATAAGTTGATCAAAGCATATAGTTTTATACAGACTTGTGATGAAGCCTATATTTACAAGAAAGTGAGTGGGAGCACTACAACATTTCTGATAAGTATATGTATGACATATTGTTGATCGGAGATGATGTAGAATTATTCTACAAAGCATAAAGGAATGGTTGAAAGGAATTTTTAAAAGAAAGACCTCGGTGAAGCTGCTTACGTATTGAGCATCAAGATCTATAGAGATAGATCAAAACGCTTGATAAGTTTTTCAATGAGTACATACCTTGACAAGATTTTGAAGTAGTTCAAAATGAAATAGTCAAAGAAGGAGTTCTTGCCTGTGTTACAAGGTGTGAAGTTGAGTAAGACTCAAAACCCGACCATGGCAGAAGATAGAGAGAGAATGAAAGTCATTCCCTATGCCTTAGCCATAGGTTCTATAAAGTATGTCATGCTGTGTACTAGACCTATTGTATACCCTGCCCTGAGTTTGGCAAGGGAGTACAATAGTGATCTAGGAGTAGATCACTAGACATTGGTCAAAATTATCTTTAGTGGAATAAGGAAATGTTTCTTGATTATGGAGGTGACAAAAGGTTCGTCGTAAAGGGTTACGTCGATGCAAGTTTTGACACTGATCCAGATGACTCTAAGTCTCAATCTGGATATATATTGGAAGTGGGAGCAATTAGCTAGAGTAGCTCCGTGCAGAGCATTGTTGACATAGAAATTTGCAAAATACGTACGGATCTGAATGTGGCAGACCCGTTGACTAAACTTCTCTCACAAGCAAAACATGATCACACCTTAGTACTCTTTGGGTGTTAATCACATAGCGATGTGAACTAGATTATTGACTCTAGTAAACCCTTTGGGTGTTGGTCACATGTCGATGTGAACTATGGGTGTTAATCACATGGTGATGTGAACTATTGGTATTAAATCACATGGCGATGTGAACTAGGTTATTGACTCTAGTGCAAGTGGGAGACTGAAGGAAATATGCCCTAGAGGCAATAATAAAGCTATTATTTATTTCCTTATATCATGATAAATGTTTATTATTCATGCTAGAATTGTATTAACTGGAAACATAATACATGTGTGAATACATAGACAAACAGAGTGTCACTAGTATGCCTCTACTTGACTAGCTCGTTGATCAAAGATGGTCATGTTTCCTAACCATAGACATGAGTTGTCATTTGATTAACGGGATCACATCATTAGGAGAATGATGTGATTGACTTGACCCATTCCGTTAGCATAGCACTTGATCGTTTAGTTTGTTGCTATTGCTTTCTTCATGACTTATACATGTTCCTATGACTATGAGATTATGCAACTCCCGTTTACCGGAGGAACACTTTGTGTGCCACCAAACGTCACAACGTAACTGGGTGATTATAAAGGTGCTCTACAGGTGTCTCCGAAGGTACTTGTTGGGTTGGCGTATTTCGAGATTAGGATTTATCACTCCGATTGTCGGAAAGGTATCTCTGGGCCCTCTCGGTAATGCACATCACATAAGCCTTACAAGCATTGCAACTAATAAGTTAGTTGCGGGATGATGTATTACGGAACGAGTAAAGAGACTTGCCGGTAACGAGATTGAACTAGGTATTGAGATACCGACAATCGAATCTTGGGCAAGTAACATATTGATGACAAAGGGAACAACGTATGTTGTTATGCGGTTTGACCGATAAAGATCTTCGTAGAATATGTAGGAGCCAATATGAGCATCCAGGTTCCGCTATTGGTTATTGACCGGAGACGTGTCTCGGTCATGTCTACAGAGTTCTCGAACCCGTAGGGTCCGCACGCTTGAAGTTCGATGACGGTTATATTATGAGTTTATGTGTTTTTGATGTACCGAAGGAGTTCGGAGTCCCGGATGAGATCGGGGACATGACGAGGAGTCTCTAAATGGTCAAGACGTAAAGATCGATATATTGGACGACTATATTCGGACATCGGAAAGGTTCCGAGTGATTCGGGTATTTTCGGGAGTACCGGGGAGTTACGGGAATTCGTATTGGGCCTTAATGGGCCATACGGGAAAGGAGAGGAAGGCCTCAAAGGGTAGCCACACCCCTCCCCATGGGCTGGTCCGAATTGGACTAGGGAGGGGGGCGCCCCCTTCCTTCCTTCTCCTTTTCCCTTCCCTTTCCCTCCCCTCCTCCACTCCTTTATATACGTGGCCAGGGGGCACCCCATAGACACAACAATTGATCATTTGGATCTCTTAGCCGCGTGCGGTGCCCCCCTCCACCATAGTCCATCTCGATAATACTGTAGCGGTGCTTAGGCGAAGCCCTGTGTCGGTAGAACATCAACATCGTCACCACGCCGTCGTGCTGACGAAACTCTCCCTCAACACTCGGCTGGATTGGAGTTCGAGGGACGTCATCGGGCTGAACGTGTGCAGAACTCGGAGGTGCCGTGCGTTCGGTACTTGATCGGTCGGATCGTGAAGACGTACGGCTACATCAACCGCGTTGTGCTAACGCTTCCGCTTTCGGTCTACGAGGGTATGTGGACAACACTCTCCCCTCTCGTTGCTATGCATCACCATGATCTTGCGTGTGCGTAGGAAATTTTTGAAATTGCTACATTCCCCAACACTATAGAACTGCATATAAAATCCTATGGGTATGTCTCCGTATAAAATGGTTTATGGAAAAGCATGTCACTTACCTCTCGAACTAGAACATAAGGCATACTGGGCTACTAAAGAGCTCAACTATGATTTCAAACTTGCCGGTGAGAAGAGGTTATTTGACATTAGCTCACTTAATGAATGGAGAACCCAAGTGAGGGAGTCCTGGATTAGGGGGTCTCCGGACGGCCGGACTATATCCTTTGGCTGGACTGTTGGACTATGAAGATACAAGATTGAAGACTTCGTCTCGTGTCCGGATGGGACTCTACTTGGCGTGGAAGGCAAGCTAGGCAATACGGATATGTATATCTCCTCCTTTGTAACCGACCTTGTGTAACCCTAGCCCCCTCCGGTGTCTATATAAACCGGAGGGTTTTAGTCCGTAGGACAACATACAATCATACCATAGGCTAGCTTCTAGGGTTTAGCCTCTCCGATCTCGTGGTAGATAAACTCTTGTAACACTCATATCATCAAGAATAAATCAAGCAGGACGCAGGGTTTTACCTCCATCAAGAGGGCCCGAACCTGGGTAAAACATCGTGTCCCCTGCCTCCTATTACCATCCGCCTTAGACGCACAGTTCGGGACCCCCTACCCGAGATCCGCCGGTTTTGACACCGACACCAAGCCTATGAGAATGCCAAATTGTTTAAAGAAAAAGTTAAAAGATGGCATGACAAAAGGATACAAAAGCATGAGTTTAATGTAGGTGATTATGTATTGCTATACAACTCCCGTTTAAGATTTTTCGCAGGAAAACTTCTCTCTAAATGGGAAGGTCCTTACATTATCGAGGAGGTCTATCGTTCTGGTGCCATAAAAATCAACAACTTCGAAGGCACAAATCCGAAGGTGGTGAACGGCCAAAGAATCAAACATTATATCTTAGGTAATCCTATAAATGTTGAAACCAATGTTATTGAAACCGTAACCCCGGAGGAATACATAAGGGACACTTTCCGGAATGCTTCAGACTCCGAAAAGGAATAGGTATGTGGTACGGTAAGTAAACCGACTCCAAAACAATTCTAATGGCAATTTTTCTCCGTTTTGGAATAATTAGAAAAATAGAAAAATAAGAAGCAGTCCGAGAAGGACACGAGGGCTCCACGAGGGTGGAGGGCGCGTCCTACCCCCCTGGGCGCGCCCCCTGCCTCGTGGGAACCTCGTGCACTCTCCGGACTCCGTTTTCTTGCACGTTACGTATTTTGGTCGGTAAAAATTCATTATATAATCTCCCGGAGGTTTTGACTCATGTATCACACAAATATCTCTCATCTTTGTTTCGAGCTGTTTTTCTAACAAATCTAGGTCATCATGTCGTCTTCAAGTGCCCCCAAGGACAAGTTCTTCGAGAAGGTCATCAACCCCTACCTCGTGGAGGTGCTGCAACACCCTCAAACCATTGAGATGCATGAGGGGTTGTTGCACATCCGCAATGTTGAGGGACCAAGGAAGACCGGAAGCACGGAGGCAAGGCTCGAGGCATTGGAGCAACAAGTTTTCAAGTGTCAGGAGATGGTGGAGCATGGACTCGACTCCAATCGCATTATGATCACGGAGTTCACCAACAACCACAAGCTGGACGTCAAGGACATTGGGGAGGCCATCGTCAAGCTTCATGAGAAAATCGAGCACCTCCAAGCCCAGATCTATGACCTGCAAAATCAAAACTGTGAGTATGAATATAGATTCAAAAGGATGAGTTTGGCTGTAGATTTGAGGACTCAAGAGACTCGATCATCCTTCTATGATGGTGAGCCTATGCCTTGGAAGAGGGACGACAAGCCTACATCATCAACAACTCCAACTCCTTCACCGGCAAAAGAGATATAATCACATGGGTATGGGCACTCCCCTTGGCAACTGCCAAGCTTGGGGGAGTGCCCCGGTATCGTATCACCATCACTTTTATCTTTACCGTCTTTCTTAGTTCGATCCTTTTGATAATATTTTGATCTAGTAGAATAAAAGTTTTTAGTATGATCTAGTTTTGAGTTTTGCCTTATGATCCCTCTATGTAATCGAGTCCATGAGCTATATAATAAAGATTAGTATTGAGTCAAGGGCTTGATGATTTTGCTATGATCTTGAGGGAATAAAATAAAAGAGAAGAAATAAAAAGAATAAAAGAGATCATATGGATCTTATGGAGAGTAATGAGCTCACATATAAAGAGTATGATGAATAAAAGTTGTTGAGAGTTGACAAACATAGTTTTGGTCATTGTTGCAATTAATAGGAAGTAATAAAGAAAGAGAGGTCTTCACATATAAATATACTATCTTGGACATCTTTTATGATTGTGAGCACTCATTAAAATATGATATGCTAAAGGGTTGACATTGGACAAGGAAGACAACGTAATGGGTTATGTTTTCTTACATCTAAGATAAATTATATTGCCATGGATCATCCAACATGGTTGAGCTTGCCTTTCCCCCTCATGCTAGCGAAATTATTTGCACCAAGTAGAGATACTACTTGTGCTTCCAAATATCCCTAAACCTAGTTTTGTCATGAGAGTCCACCATATCTACCTATGGATTGAGTAAGATCCTTCAAGTAAGTTGTCATCGGTGCAAGCAATAAAAATTGCTCTCTAAATATGTATGACTTATTAGTGTGGGAGAAAATAAGCTTTATACGATCTTGTGATGTGGAAGAAATAAAAGCGACGGACTGCATAATAAAGGTCCATATCACAAGTGGCAACATAAGGTGACGTTCTTTCGCATTAAGATTTTGTGCATCCAACCATAAAAGCGCATGACAACCTCTGCTTCCCTTTGCGAAGGGCCTATCTTTTACTTCTATCTCCCACCTTACATAAGAGCCATGGTGATCTTCACCTTTCCTTTTTACATTTTATCTTTTGGAAAGCACAATATGTTGGAAGGATCCTGGTATATATGGCTAATTGGATGTGAGTTTTCATGAACTATTATTGTTGACATTACCCTTGAGGTAAAACGTTGGGAGGCAAAACTATAAGCCCCTATCTTTCTCTGTGTCCAATTAAAACTCCATACCCATAAGTATTGCGTGAGTGTTAGCAATTGTGAAAGACTATATGATAGTTGAATATGTGGACTTGTTAAAAAGCTCTTATATTGACTCTTTCCTATGTTATGATAAATTGCAATTGCTCCAATGACTGAGATTATAGTTTGTTAGTTTTTCAATGGAGTTTATGATTCATACTTGAAATTGTGATTGAATTATTACTCTAGCATAAGAGATCATATGACAATAATTATATAAGCTGCTGTTCTAAGAATGATCATGATGCCCTCATGTCCGTATTTTATTTTTATCGACACCTCTATCTCTAAACATGTGGACATATTTTTCGATTTTGGCTTTCGCTTGAGGACAAGCGAGGTCTAAGCTTGGGGGAGTTGATATGTCCATTTTGCATCATGCTTTTATATCGATATTTATTGCATTATGGGCTGTTATTACACATTATGGCACAATACTTGTGCCTATTCTCTCCTATTTTACAAGGTTTACATAAAGAGGGAGAATGTCGGCAGCTGGGATTCTGGGCTAGAAAAGGAGCAAATATTAGAGACCAATTCTGCACAGCTCCAAAAGTCCTGAAACTTCACGGAAGTTATTTTCATAATATATAAAAAATACTGAGCGCAAGAAGTACCAGAGGGGGGCTACTCACCAGCCACGAGGGTGGGGGGTGCGCCCTACCCCCCTGGGCGCGCCCCCTTGCCTCGTGGGCCCCCTGGTGGTCCTCCTATGCCCATCTTCTGCTATATGGAGTCTTTCGTTGAGGAAAAAATCATAAGCAAGCTTTCGGGACGAGACTCTGCCGCCACGAGGCAGAACCAATCTAGGGCTCCGGCGGAGCTGTTCTGCCGAGGAAACTTTCCTCCAGGGGGAATCATCACCATCGTCATCACCAACTATCCTCTCATCAGGAGGGGGTCAATCTCCATCAACATCTTCACCAACACCATCTCCTCTCAAACCCTAGTTGATCTCTTGCATCCAATTCTTGTCTCTAAGTCTGGGATTGGTACTTGTAGGTTGCTAGTAGTGTTTATTACTCCTTGTAGTTGATGCTAGTTGGTTTATTTGGTGGAAGATCATATGTTCAGATCCTATATGCATATTAATACCCCTCTGATTATGAACATGAATATGCTTTGTGAGTAGTTACGTTTGTTCCTGAGGACATGGGAGAAGTCTTGCTATTAGTAGTCATGTGAATTTGGTATTCGTTCGATATTTTGATGAGATGTATGTTGTCTCTCCTCTAGTGGTGTTATGTGAACGTCGACTACATGACACTTCACCATTATTAGGGCCTAGAGGAAGGCATTGGGAAGTAATAAGTAGATGATGGGTTGCTAGAGTGACAGAAGCTTAAACCCTAGTTTATGCATTGCTTCATAAGGGGCTGATTTGGATCCATATGTTTCATGCTATGGTTAGGTTTACCTTAATATTTTTGTTGTAGTTGCGGATGCTTGCAATAGAGGTTAATCATAAGTGGGATGCTTGTCCAAGTAAGGACAATACCCAAGCACCGGTCCACCCACATACCAAATTATCAAAGTATCGAACGTGAATCATATGAACATGATGAAAACTAGCTTGATGATAATTCCCATGTATCCTCGGGAGCGCTTTTCTCTATATAAGAGTTCGTCCAGGCTTGTCCTTTTCTAAAAAAGGATTGGGCCACCTTGCTACACTTTATTTACTTTTGTTACTTGTTGCGTTACAAATTATCTTATCACAAAATTATCTATTACCTATAATTTCAATGCTTGCAGAGAATACCTTGCTGAAAACCGCTTATCATTTCCTTCTGCTCCTCGTTGGGTTTGATACTCTTACTTATCGAAAGGACTATGATAGATCCCCTATACTTGTGGGTCATCACTCAACTCAGCCTCTAGATGCTGATGACTGGCTCCGTGACATCACCTGTGACATGGAATCTGCTGATGTAGCCCCTGCCAGCTATGTCACCTTTGATTCCTTCTTCCTGAAAGGACCCACTGCTCAATGGTGGGACAGCCACAGGCGTACTCTGCCGGTAGGAACAATCATCATCTGGCCAGACTTCCAAGCTGCTCTCCGTGCCCGCTTCATTCCTTAGGGAGTCATGGACCGGAAGAAGTGTGAGCTCCGCAACCTCACCCAAGGCAACAAAATTGTGGAAGCTTATCAACGGGAGTTTCTGGACTTGTCCCGCTATGCTGAAGAAGACATTGCAACTAATGCACCCAGACAGGAGAAGTTCCGTGATGGCCTTCAAGCTGACATCAAGCTCGCACTTCTAGTGCATGACTTTGCTGATTTCGCCACCTTGGTGAACAAGGCCATCAATGTCGAAACTGGCCCGCGGGAACACCAGAGCTCTCACAGGCGCAACCGTGACACAGGCTCATCTTTGGGCCCGTCCTCGCAGAAGTGTAGGATATGGATTCCCAATGGTATGTACCAGCCAACTGCACCTGCTCCAAGGCAGTCCTATGTTGCACCGTGTCTGCCTCCCCCACCAACTAGGCAGCCAAGACTTCCAGCTCCACCACCCTAAGCTCTTGTTCCCACTCCCAATAATGGTCTGTGCTTCAAGTGTGGTCAACCAGGACACCGTGCTAGGGAATGCAACCAGTACCAGAATCAACTGGCCCTCCCTGCAGCTGGCCGTGGAAGCAACCAGCCTCGCAACAACAATGTCAGGTCTTATGGTCGTGTTCATGCCAACCACGTTGATCTGACTGAAGTTCCAGACCAGCCTGCTACTGTGATGGGTACTCTCCTCGTAAATTCTGTACCAGCATCCATTTTATTTGATACAGGAGCATCGCAGTCATTCATATCAACTGAGTTTGCATTCATGCATGGCATTAAATACGAAGAGATGAACACTGCAATAGTGGTACACACTCCTGCGGGCCAATGCCAAACCTCTATGGTTAGTCACAACGTTCCCGTTGAAATTGAAGGACTGGAATTCCTTGTCTCTCCCATCGTATTGAAGTCATGTAGCATACTAGCATTGATCTCATTCTAGGAATGGATTAGTTGAAAGCACATACTGCTTCTATAGTTTGCGCCACTAAGACCGTCCATCTGCTACACCTTTCCGATGAAATAATAAGTTACAATGCTCGTCTAGTTCAGAATGCCGAGGCACGACTTTATGCCTTGAATGCATTGAACGCTGCACCACTCAAGGGCATTGAAAACATTCCCGTCGTTCGTGAATTCCAAGACGTCTTTACGGAAGAACTTCCAGGGATCCCCCTGCTAGAGCTGTCGAATTCATCATCGACTTGAAACCAGGCACCACCCCTATAGCCAAACGGCCCTACAAGATGCCGCCGCATGAACTCAATGAGCTTAAGGAGGAAATTGACAAATCTCTTAGCAAAGGTTTCATTCGCCCTAGTTGCTCTCCTCGGGGAGCACCTTCTCTCTTTGTTAAGAAGAAGGATGGGACAAACCGATTGGTCCAAGATTATCGACCCATTAACCAAGCCACTATTCAAAACAAATATCCCCTCCCTCGGATGAATGATCTTTATGATTAACTGGCTGGTTCATCAGTGTTCTCCAAACTCGACTTGAGGTTGGGTTACCACCAGATCCGTGTTCGTGAAGAGGATATCCCAAAGACCGCCTTCGTGACTCGATATGGATCATACGAGTACACCGTCATGTCATTTGGCTTAACGAATACTCCAGCCACCTTCTCTCATTTGATGAACTACATATTCATGGATTACCTCGACAAGTTCGTCATGGTTTACCTAGATGATATCCTTGTATTTTCCAAGAACAAAGAAGAACATGCTGAGCATCTTCGTCTTGTGCTGGAAAAGCTTCGAGAGCATCAACTCTATGCTAAGTATTCCAAGTGTGAATACTGGCTCCCCGAAGTAACCTATCTTGGGCATGTCATCTCCAAGGATGGTATTGCCGTCAACCCTGAACGAGTTCAGGCTATTCTCGATTGGACTCCTCCAAAGAATGCCAAGCAAGTCAGAAGTTTTCTCGGTCTCGCCAGCTATTGTCGTCGATTCGTCGAGAACTTCTCCAAGATCGCTAGGCCTCTGACTAATCTGTTGCATAAGGGTGTTGTAGGATCTAGAAGTAGATGTGTCTAAAGGGGGGGTGATTAGACACTTAGTGCTAAAGTTGCAATTTTTAAGCTTTTTCGGTTTAAGTGGGGTTTAGGCACAATTTCAGCACACACAATACATATCAAGCAAGCATGCAAAGAGTATATGAGCAGCGGAATGTAAAGCATGCAAGTTGCAAGAATGTAAAGGGAAGGGTTTGGAGAGATCAAACGCAATTGGAGACACGGATGTTTTTCCCGTGGTTCGGATAGGTGGTGCTATCCTACATCCACGTTGATGGAGACTTCAACCCACGAAGGGTAACGGTTGCGCGAGTCCACACAGGGCTCCACCCAAGGGCAACGGTTGCGCGAGTCCACACAGGGCTCCACCCACGAAGGGTCCACGAAGAAGCAACCACCCACAAAGGGTCCACGAAGAAGCAACCTTGTCTATCCCACCATGGCCATCGCCCACGAAGGACTTGCCTCACTAGCGGTAGATCTTCGCGAAGTAGGCGATCTCCTTGCCCTTACAAACTCCTTGGTTCAACTCCACAATCTTGTCGGAGGCTCCCAAGTGACACCTAGCCAATCTAGGAGACACCACTCTCCAAGAAGTAACAAATGGTGTGTAGGTAATGAACTCCTTGCTCTTGTGCTTCAAATGATAGTCTCCCCAACACTCAACTCTCTCTCATAGGATTTGGATTTGGTGGAAAGAAGATTTGAGTGGAAAGCAACTTGGGAAGGCTAGAGATCAAGATTCATATGGTAGGAATGGAATATCTTGGTCTCAACACATGAGTAGGTGGTTCTCTCTCAGAACATATGAGTTGGAATGGTGTGTGTGTTCTGATGGCTCTCTCTCCGAATGAGAAGGAGGTGGAGGGGTATATATAGCCTCCACACAAAATCCAACCGTTACACGGTTTTCCAATCTCGGTGGGACCGAATCAATAAACTCGGTCGGACCAAAAATGTAAACCTAGTGACCGTTAGTGATTTCGGTGGGACCGACAGGATCAACTCGGTGGGACCGATGTGCTAGGGTTAGGGTAAATCCAAAACTCGGTTTGACCGATTACTCAAACTCGGTGGGACCGATTTGGGTAATAAGTGAAACTGAGATTTGGTCAAGCAAACTCGGTGGGACCGATTGCATATCTCGGTGGGACCGAGAATATTGCAATGGGTAACAGAGAGTTTGCAAGCCCATCTCGGTGAGACCGAGATCCCATCGGTGATACCGAGCTGATTAGGGTTTGGCAGTGGCTTATGACAAGTGAAACTCGGTGGCGCCGGATAGGAAGAATCGGTAGGACCGAGTTTGGCTTAGGGTCTAGGTCATATGTGGATATGGGAAAGTAGTTGAGGATTTTGGAGCATATCATTAAGCACATGAAGCAAGAGGCTCATTAAGCAACACCTCATCCCTCCTTGATAGTATTGGCTTTTCCTATGGACTCAATGTGATCTTGGATCACCAAAATGTAAAAGTGAAGAGTCTTGAGCTTGAAGCTTTAGCCAATCCCTTGTCCTTAGCATCTTGAAGGAGTTCCCACAACCTTTAGTCCATGCCACTCCATTGTTGAACTTATCTGAAACATGCTAGATAGAAGTGTTAGTCCAACAAGAGATATGTTGTCATCAATTATCAAAACCACCTAGGGAGCACTTGCGCTTTCAATCTCCCCCTTTTTGGTAATTGATGGCAACATACATCAAAGCTTTAGATAAAGATATACAGAACAACAAGTAAAGCTTTGGAAGAACATGTAGCAAGCATAGGCTCCCCCTACATGTATGCACTCATGTAAATATGAAATATAGAGGCATGTGAGAGCATAATCATGACAGAGTAGGCAATGTGTTACATGTATCTTGGCCATATGCATCAGAGCAAAAGATTATTAAGGAAAAATACCTTCATGCTCATGAGTCCTTCTTGCAAACAGTATGTACATAAGCAAGAACTCCTCATACTCATGATTTTGATGCATATACTTACCTTGTGGTCTCGAGTTGGCTTAGGATGGAATGAACCTGCACAAACAAGGTTAGATAACACAGGTACGTCCACTAGCCAGAGCAAACAAAGGAAACCACAAGAATGCCAAGACTGGGATGACATGCAGAGAGTGAGTACAAGGTACCACATTTGATTCAACATGTCCCCAAGAATAAAATCAGAGCTGAATAGAACTTAATTCAAATGAGTTCATATGAACATGTCTTTCCCCCAGAAGGACATGTGGCATCTCTCCTCTTGAACATCAAGCATCTGGGATCCTTGAGTATTTCTCTCCCCCTTGAGGTCTCTCTCTCCCCCTTAATACTTTCTCTCTTGTAGGTTTGGTCCTTGAGACTGTTTCTCTCCCTTGATGTGATCTCTCTCTCCTACAAGCTTTGATGTGAACTCTCTCTCCCCCTTTGACATCAATTTCCAAGAAGGTTTTGCCTGGAATCCGTCGAATAGGTTTGGTCCTTGAGATTTAGTACAAAGCAGAGGATAAAATTGTGATGCTTGTGGAGGACAAGATTCATTGAGTGGAGCTGGATCAGAAGAAATGTAGAACAAGTGGCAAAGTGGTTTTCTGATTGCAAAGTCGGTGGCACCGAGTGGCATATTTCGGTGGTACCGAAAAGATTCGGTTTGACCGAAATTTGCAAGTCGGTGAAACCGAGTTTACACAGAGAAAAACACTTGTCACATCAGCTCATTAGTCAAGTAAGATCTCACAAAGATTTGCAAAGAATTAGCTGAAGGATTTGCAAGGAATTTGATGCAGAAATATGCAGAACAAGAACAAAAAGGAAAAGAGTGAGAGTTTCTAGATGAAGTTTTTTTTGTTTGAGAGAGAAGGAAACAAATATGCTAGGAACAAATGCAATAACTCAGAAAAAGACACAAGAGAACTTCATCTAGAATTGGGCGATGACATAGTCACCTATGTTAGAGTATATTGACTTCGGAGTCAAGTGAGGACACTTGATCATAGGTCATACTCATCGTTTAAGCTCAAAATGGGGTTACCATTTTTTGTTTAAGCATCTTGATGTATTCACATCTTGTTGAGTTGCTTTGACTCATGTCTTGGAGTAAAGCTTCTCTAAGATGGAATGACATACCTTGGGTGGTGATGTGGTTCTTGCTCATGTAGTTGAACTTGTGTGGGTGCTCAGGGTTGATGTAGTTCATCAGGAGTTGGGAGCACCACTTGGAGTTTGAGTTCATCTACCTACATGGGTTAGTTCTTGCAAGGAAGAGCACTTGTGTATCCAAAAATGACAATCATGAAGCTTAACATAGAATTTGTCAAAGGATATGTTTGAATGGTTTTGTGCTTCCTTGTCTTCAACCACTATTGTGTAGAGTCTTGGTCTTGTAGAGATTGCTCAAGATGTGAGTGAGTCGCAATCTCATGGAATTAGATTCAACCAAGCACCTACATGGGTTAGACAACATGCAAGGTGCAAATATATCCAAGACATAAGATAGTTATCATAAGAGATACATCATGGATTAGTTATAAGCTCATGTCTTGCATGTATCCAATGGAGTTTCTACTCCAAGTTCGAAGCATCAATGATGTTCAATTCTCCTCTCAACCTGCAAAACACTTTCTCATCAAGCGGTTTAGTGAATATATCCGCTAATTGCTTATCGGTGCGAACATGCTTAAGGTTGATGTCACCCTTAGCAACATGATCTCGAATGAAATGATGACGAACTTCAATATGCTTAGTTCGAGAATGTTGTACAGGATTATGACCAATTTTGATAGCACTTTCATTGTCACAAAGCAGTGGAACATGTTTCACATAAATCCCATAATCTTTAAGAGTTTGGGTCATCCAAAGTAATTGAGCACAACATGAACCAGCGGCAATGTATTCCGCTTCGGCGGTGGATAAGGATACCGAGTTTTGTTTCTTGGAAGACCAAGACACAAGAGATCTACCAAGAAATTGACAAGTACCCGAAGTGGACTTTCTATCAACCTTGTCTCCGGCATAATCTGAGTCGGAATAGCCAACAAGATCAAAAGAAGACCTCTTAGGATACCAAATGCCAAAATTTGGTGTATGGATTAAATATCTCACTATCCTTTTCACAGCCTTAAGATGACAATCTTTAGGAGCAGCTTGATATCGTGCACACATGCACACACTTAGCATAATATCGGGACGTGAAGCACATAGGTATAACAATGAACCAATCATAGAGCGATAAACCTTTTGATCAACAGGTTCACCATCTTTGGTCAAATCATTATGTCCACTAGTAGGCATGGGTGTAGACATACCTTTGCATTCTTGCATATTGAACTTCTTGAATAAGTCCTTGGTGTACTTTGTTTGAGAGACAAATGTACCTTCCTTAGTTTGCTTGATTTGCAACCCGAGAAAGAATTTGAGTTCACTCATCATAGACATCTCAAACTTCTCTGACATTAGCTTTCCAAACTTTTCACTAAAGAGAGGGTTAGTTGAACCAAATATGATGTCATCAACATAAATTTGGCATACAAATAGTTCTCCATTAACCCTTTTAGTAAAAAGAGTAGAATCAATTTTACCAATTTCAAAACCACTTGTAGTAAGGAATTTGGTCAAGCATTTATACCATGCTCTAGGAGCTTGTTTAAGACCATAAAGAGCTTTGTGAAGTTTGTAAACATGATTTGGTTTCTTAGGATTGACAAAGCCGGGAGGTTGTTTGACATAAACTTCCTCCTCTATTTCTCCATTTAGAAAAGCACTTTTAATGTCCATTTGGTACAAGGTGATATTATGGTGATTAGCATAGGCAAGTAAGATGCGAATGGACTCAAGTCTAGCAACGGGAGCATACGTCTCACCATAGTCCATACCTTCGACTTGTGTGTATCCTTGGGCGACGAGACGTGCTTTGTTGCGGACCACTTGTCCATCTTCATCTTGCTTGTTGCGAAACACCCATTTGGTACCAATGATGTTGTGGTTGTTGTCGGGCTTCTCAACCAATGTCCAAACTTGGTTTCTCTCAAAATTATGTAGCTCTTCATGCATAGCGTTTATCCAATCCGGATCTTCCAATGCTTCTTCAACCTTCATTGGTTCAATGCTAGAGATGAATGAATAGTTTTCACAAAAGTTAGCTAAACGAGTTTTTGAGCGAGTGATTCTCCCGGTTTGTATATCATTGAGGATTTGCTCGACGGGATGATCTTTGGCAATTCTTGCTCGAACTCGTGAGAGCTTTTGCTTGGGTCTTCGTTGAACATCTTCTTCATCTTGTTCTTTCTTGGCCTTCTTCATTGTTGACGTCGTCGTTCTCTTGTCGTGGTGGAGAAGGAGGTTGTTGATGTTCATCTTGACGTACTTCCTCGTTTTCTTCATCTTGGTGTGTCCCACTTGTGGATGCTTCCGTGTCGATTCTTGGTTCACCTTGTTGTGAAGTAGAAGCTTCCACTTGGACGGATGAAGTACTCTCCTTCACCTCTGTTGGACGAATTTTGCCAATGGACAAATCTTGAATTGCTTCTGAAGGGTCTTTGTCTCCTACATCAATTGGCAATTGCTCTACTTGCGAGCCATTAGATTCATCAAACTTCACATCTACCGTCTCTTCAACCTTTCGGGTGAAATTGTTGTAGACACGGTAAGTGTGAGAGTTTGATCCATAACCAAGTAGAAAACCTTCATGAGATTTAGGAGCAAACTTTGAACGACGATGCTTATCAAGAATGTAGCACTTTGAGCCGAATACTCGAAAGTATCCAACTTGAGGCTTGTTACCGGTGAGGAGCTCGTATGCCGTCTTGCCGAGTAGCTTGTGAAGATATAAGCGATTTGTTGCGTGACAAGCTGTCTCAACCGCTTCTGCCCAAAAGTGCTTTGGCGTCTTGTATTCATCAAGCATTGTTCTTGCCATTTCGATGAGCGTCCGGTTCTTCCTCTCAACAACTCCATTTTGTTGAGGTGTGTATGTAGCCGAGAACTCGTGTGAAATCCCTTCTTCGTCAAGAAAGGTGTCCACATTTGCGTTCTTGAACTCCGTTCCGTTGTCACTCCGAACCTTCTTGATCTTCACATCAAACTGATTTTGGGCTTTCCTAGCGAAGTTTCTGAAGATCTTCTGGACCTGCGACTTGTCATTAAGAAAGAACACCCACGTAAATCTTGAAAAATCATCAACTATAACTAGACCAAAAGAATTTCCACCGAGACTCTTGTAGGCATTGGGACCAAAAAGATCCATGTGAAGCAGCTCGAGTGGCCTCCTTGTGGTCATGATGTTCTTCACGGGATGTCTTCCTCCAACCTGTTTACCTGCTTGACAAGCACTGCAAAGTCTATCCTTATCAAATATGACATCGTTAACTCCAAGGATATGATTTCCTTTAATAAGCTTGTCAAGGTTTCTCATGCCAACGTGACCTAGTCGTCTATGCCACAACCAGCCTTTTGAGGATTTAGCAACAAAGCAAGTTTTAGGTTGTGCCTTTTTAGAGAAATCGACAATGTAAAGATCACCTCTACGCATACCCGTAAAGACCATTTTATGATTGTCTCGACGAAATACTTGGCAATCTACCTCAGTAAATAGGACATTCAAACCGAAATCAGCAAGTCTAGATACTGAAAGTAAGTTGTAGCCAAGAGATTCAACGAGCATGACATTTTGAATGGAACTATCATGTGAGATGGCCACCTTACCAAGGCCAACCACTTTACCCTTTGAATTATCACCAAAGGTGACATATTTTCGAGGGCCGTTGTTTTCAGCAAGTTCACGGAACATCTCTTCATCTCCGGTCATATGATCAGTGCATCCACTATCAAGAACCCATTCCTTTCCTCCTGATTCATATCCCCGAAGATTTGCCATAAGACCAAAATGTCTCATTGCATTATCAAGATCGGAGTCACTATCATCATCATCATAATATTCATGTTCATCATGATCTCGTGACTCATCATTTCCTAGAGAGGGTAATTCATTAGATAAATGATCAAAGTGGTTACTTTTATGAATTCTTATAGCTTTGAGTATGATATCATTAATGATTCCAACATCTCCTTTAGCATGCTTAAGATTGGCAAGTTCAAGAAGACATTTGCCAAAACTAGGATCACTAGAGTTCATCTTACTCAAGGCAATAGATTTATGGAGAATTTCATCCAAAGTTTTCAAGGAGTGATTGGGAAACCGTTCCTCAAGAAATTTCCATATAGTATAGGCGCAATTTTGAGTAGGCAAACTAGCAATCAAATCTTTGGGCAATCCTCTAATGATGAGCTCAATAGTTCTAAGATTGCGAATCATGTCAATATCTTCATCTAGGGTAGGATGCAAGGGATCAATATGGGGTGCACAAGGGCTAGCAATATACTTGTTCAAATGATATTGATTGAAGATTACAAGCATCTCATTTTTCCACTCATGAAAATACTTTCCATCAAGAATAGGCACTCTATGTCTAAGACTCCCTAGAGTAGACACATCCATCTTCCTCCAATGGTGATTAAACCAAGGCAATGGAGACCAAAGCTCTGATACCACTTGTAGGATCTAGAAGTAGATGTGTCTAAAGGGGGGGTGATTAGACACTTAGTGCTAAAGTTGCAATTTTTAAGCTTTTTCGGTTTAAGTGGGGTTTAGGCACAATTTCAGCACACACAATACATATCAAGCAAGCATGCAAAGAGTATATGAGCAGCGGAATGTAAAGCATGCAACTTGCAAGAATGTAAAGGGAAGGGTTTGGAGAGATCAAACGCAATTGGAGACACGGATGTTTTTCCCGTGGTTCGGATAGGTGGTGCTATCCTACATCCACGTTGATGGAGACTTCAACCCACGAAGGGTAACGGTTGCGCGAGTCCACACAGGGCTCCACCCAAGGGCAACGGTTGCGCGAGTCCACACAGGGCTCCACCCACGAAGGGTCCACGAAGAAGCAACCACCCACAAAGGGTCCACGAAGAAGCAACCTTGTCTATCCCACCATGGCCATCGCCCACGAAGGACTTGCCTCACTAGCGGTAGATCTTCACGAATTAGGCGATCTCCTTTCCCTTACAAACTCCTTGGTTCAACTCCACAATCTTGTCGGAGGCTCCCAAGTGACACCTAGCCAATCTAGGAGACACCACTCTCCAAGAAGTAACAAATGGTGTGTAGGTAATGAACTCCTTGCTCTTGTGCTTCAAATGATAGTCTCCCCAACACTCAACTCTCTCTCATAGGATTTGGATTTGGTGGAAAGAAGATTTGAGTGGAAAGCAACTTGGGAAGGCTAGAGATCAAGATTCATATGGTAGGAATGGAATATCTTGGTCTCAACACATGAGTAGGTGGTTCTCTCTCAGAACATATGAATTGGAATGGTGTGTGTGTTCTGATGGCTCTCTCTCCGAATGAGAAGGAGGTGGAGGGGTATATATAGCCTCCACGCAAAATCCAACCGTTACACAGTTTTCCAATCTCGGTGGGACCGAATCAATAAACTCGGTCGGACCGAAAATGTAAACCTAGTGACCATTAGTGATTTCGGTGGGACCGACAGGATCAACTCGGTGGGACCGATGTGCTAGGGTTAGGGTAAATCCAAAACTCGGTTTGACCGATTACTCAAACTCGGTGGGACCGATTTGGGTAATAAGTGAAACTGAGATTTGGTCAAGCAAACTCGGTGGGACCGATTGCATATCTTGGTGGGACCGAGAATATTGCAATGGGTAACAGAGAGTTTGCAAGCCCATCTCGGTGAGACCGAGATCCCATCGGTGATACCGAGATGATTAGGGTTTGGCAGTGGCTTATGACAAGTGAAACTCGGTGGCGCCGGATAGGAAGAATCGGTAGGACCGAGTTTGGCTTAGGGTCTAGGTCATATGTGGATATGGGAAAGTAGTTGAGGATTTTGGAGCATATCATTAAGCACATGACGCAAGAGGCTCATTAAGCAACACCTCATCCCTCCTTGATAGTATTGGCTTTTCCTATGGACTCAATGTGATCTTGGATCACCAAAATGTAAAAGTGAAGAATCTTGAGCTTGAAGCTTTAGCCAATCCCTTGTCCTTAGCATCTTGAAGGAGTTCCCACAACCTTTAGTCCATGCCACTCCATTGTTGAACTTATCTGAAACATGCTAGATAGAAGTGTTGGTCCAACAAGAGATATGTTGTCATCAATTATCAAAACCACCTAGGGAGCACTTGCGCTTTCAGGTGTCAAGTTCCAATGGACAGACAAATGTCAGGAAAGTTTCCACGCACTCAAAGACAAGTTGACTTCTGCCCCAGTGCTTGCTCCACCTGATACTAAGAAGGACTTCGTCATTTACTGTGACGCTTCCCGTCAAGGATTAGGTTGTGTCCTAATGCAAGAGCGCAGAGTGATTGCTTATGCCTCTCGTCAACTGTGCCCTCATGAAGAAATCTACCCAGTTCATGACCTTGAGCTTGCTGCTGTCATTCATGCTCTGAGGCAGTGGTGACCTTACCTTCTCGGTAATCGTTGCGAGATCTTCACCGACCACCAAAGTCTGAAGTATCTGTTTACTCAGCCATACTTGAACCTCCGTCGGCAGAGATGGATGGAGACTGTTGCAGACTTTGACGTGGGTATATCCTATACCCCAGGCAAGGCTAATGTAATGGCTGATGCCTTGAGCCGCAAGTATTACTGCAACCATCTCCAGGTTCACAAAGTTCAGGCCTCACTTGTTGAAGAATTCAGAAAGCTGAACCTTCATATTGTCCCCCCTGGAGCACTCGCTCCCCCTCCCCCAGAGTTCCAAAAGATGAATATGTGTGTTGTTACTAAGGGTTCCCTAAATACCCTGGTTGTCATACCAGATCTTGTAGATGGTATAAAGACTATTCAAGGTTATGACTCTGAAGTCCAGAAGATTAAACGACATCTCGCAGAAGGAAAGCCCTCATTCTTCACTATTGCTGATGATGGCGCCTTGTACTTCAAAGGCCGCCTAGTGGTGCCATGTTCGAGGAAAAACCTGGATCAGACTAAAAAGGTTATGAAAGAAGCTCATGATACGCCTCTATCTATCCATCCTGGTAGTACAAAGATGTATCATGATATTCGTCAGAGATTCTGGTGGTCTAATATGAAGCAGGACATTGCTCGTTATGTTGTTGAGTGTGACGTTTGCCGTCGTATCAAAGCTGAGCATCAAAGGCCAGCTGGAACTCTGCAACCTATCTCTATTCCTGAATGGAAATGGGACCATGTTGAAATCGACTTCATCACTGGATTCCCCAAATCGCAGAAAGGTAATGACGCTATTCTTGTCGTCATTGACTGGCTTTCTAAAGATGCACATTTTCTGGTTGTCAAAGAAACAATCACTGCTAGTCAGCTTGCAACTCTCTACATGTCCAGAATTGTTTCACTTCACGGTATTCCACTGGTTATCAGTTCAAACCGTGGCAGCTTGTTCACTTCAAGATTCTCGGCAAGTTTCCAAGAAGCTATGGGAACTCATCTGTTGTTCAGTACCGCGTTTCATCCTCAATCGCAAGGACAAGTTGAACATGTCAACCAAGTTCTCGAGGACATGCTTTGAGCTTGTGTAATTTTCTTCGGCAAGAAATGGGAGGAATCTCCTCCGTATGTCGAGTTCTCTTATAATAATAGCTATCAAGCTAGTCTGAAGATGTCCCCCCTCGAAGTATTATATGGACGAAAGTGTCAGACCCCTCTGAACTGGTCAAAACCTGGGGAACGTCCACTCTTCAGTCCGGATATTATCCAACAGGCCGAAGAACAAGTCTGCATTTTTCGCGAGAATCTCAAGACTGCTCAGTCACGTCAGAAGAGTCAGTATGACCGTCATCACAAAGACATGGTCTATCAACCTGGCGAAAAGGCTTATCTTCGAGTTACACCAATGAAGGGTTCTCACTGCTTCGGGATCAAGGGCAAGCTAGCTCCTCACTATATCGGTCCATTCACTATCCTCAAAAGGTGTGGAAAAGTGGCATATCAATTGGAGTTTCCACCGAACCTTTCTCAGGTTCACGATGTGTTCCACGCGTCATAGCTCCACCATTGCTTCAAGGATCCAATCCGAGCAGTGGATCATGAAGTGCTTGAATTGCAACAGGACCTCTCCTATAAAGAGCATCCGGTCCGCATTCTCAACAAAGCTGAACGCCGCACACGTCAGAAAGCGATCAAGTTCCTCAAGGTCCAGTGGTTGCATCACTCTGAAGATGAAGCCACTTGGGAGCGCGAGGACCGCCTGTGTGATGAATACCTGAAAGTGCGTTATATCGACTAGAGGGGGGGTGAATAGGCGATTTTTATGAAAGTCTTCAAAATGTGAAGTTGTGAAGACAAACAATAGAAATAAACCTATTACCCTATAGCGGAAGGTAGACTACACCAGGCAAACCATAGTCAAGTATTCAATGGAGTGAAAGCACAATGACTAATAGCAGCAATGTAGTAAGGATCAGGTAGGAAGATATTATGAAGCCAAACAGAAAACGCAGTCACTCAGTGAAGATAAAAGACAGTGCAATCATACAATGACTTCACAAGGAGTAACAGTAAGTAAAGGAAAGGGAAGATGAAACCAGTGACTCGTTGAAGACAATGATTTGTTGGACCAGTTCCAGTTGCTGTGACAACTGTACGTCTGGTTAGGGCGGCTAGGTATTTAAACCTTAGGACACACAGTCCCGGACACCCAGTCCTGAACACGCAGCTTAGGACACCCGGTCCTCACCGTATTCCCCTTGAGCTAAGGTCACACAGACCTCGCCCAATCACTCAGGTAAGTCTTCAAGGTAGACTCCCAAAACTTCACAGACTTCGTTCACCAGCAATCCACAATGTCTCTTGGATGCTCAGAACGCGACGCCTAACCGGCTAGAGGATGCACAGTCCTCAAGTGTAATAAGTCTTCAGATCACTCAGACAAGAAGACTTAAGTGATGCCTAATTCTCTTTGGCTCTGGGTGGTTAGGGCTTTATCCTCGCAAGGAATTCTCTCTCAAAGGCTTCGAGGTGGGTTGCTCTCAAACGACAAAAGCCGTACTCTCAATCTGAGCAGCCAACCGTTTATGGTTGTAGGGGGAGGGCTATTTATAGCCACTTGGCAACCCGACCTGATTTGTCCGAAATGACCCTGGGTCACTAAGGAACTGACATGTGTTCCAACGGTCAGATTTCAAACTCACACGACAACTTTACTTGGGCTACAAGCAAAGCTGACTTGTCCGACTATGGACAAGATTCGCTCTCAAAGTCTTCACTCGAAGACATAGGTTTTGTTTAAGCATCACTTCAGTCATTCTGACTGGTTCTCTTGGACCCCACTTAACAGTACGGTGGTTCCTATGACTCAACACAGAAGAAAAGAACTACGAAAGATCTAAGTCTTTGAGCTCCATAGACTTCATGTGGTGTCTTCTCTTGTCATAGTCTTCAATGTGAATATCTTCATACACCACCTTTGACTTCAATGTCTTCATACATTTTTAGGGGTCATCTCTGGTGGGAAAACCAAATCAATGAGGGACTTCTACCTGTGTTATCCTGCAATTCTCACAAACACATTAGTCCCTCAGCTAGGTTTGTTGTCAATACTCCAAAACCAACTAGGGGTGGCACTAGATGCACTTACAATCTCCCCCTTTTTGGTGACTGATGACAAACTAGTTGAAGTTTTCAACGGGGAATATAATCTGTGAAATTGTAAAGGATAAGGAATTGTCTTCATAAGTTGCAAGGGCTCCCCCTGAAGATGTGCATATAAATAATTTGCTTTTGGAATGCAAATGCACATGGCAGGTTGTACTTGTGGAGATCCACTTCAACTTATGATGACAATCCACTATGCATGAGAAGGTATGTGAAGATAATGACATGCATAATGAAAAATGGACGTCTGCAGAATGATCTAAGTGCAGAATTTATCGTCGCACATGCGGAATTTATCATCGCAAAACAAGTTGGCAAATAAGTAGCAGACGACCATCGAGTTTAAGTGTTACAGCTCAAAGAACCAAATGTAGCAAAACGAGAGTTGTAAGCACGAAGCAAAATATAAAGCACCCGCCCATATGGACCCGCTTGAAGACTATCAACCTCATATGTTTCTCCCCCTTTTGTCAGTGAGGACCAAAAAGGTTTGAAGACATAGAGCATCTACTCGTTCCCATGAGGAGTATGTGAATTAGCAGGGTCGTTGGTGGTGTTTGGTGGTGCAGAAGATCTTGGAGCAGATTTGAGGTGTGCTGAAGGAGGTGGCGGTGAAGTAGCATCATCTTCATCCTCGATAACTCTGGCAGTCACTGTTGCAGCAGAGGAAGAGAACTCAGAGTCTTCAAGGGATGGAGTTCCTCGCAGCACAACCCTTCGAGGAGGTGTAGAGTCAAACTTGAATCGCTCAGTGAAGCCATCCTCTTGAAGATCAGCTTCAGAACACATCATTGTTAGCCCTTTCCATGTGCGGCGACAGGTTTCATGGGCAACGAAAGCATTCTTGGTGGCAAGATTGCGAATGCGATTAATATCCACCAAGAGGCTTTTCATCTGACGCTTCGGCCAATCATGATGTCGATCCTGTTTCTGATGAAGAGCCACAAGAAGCTCTCGGTCGTTGCGAACACGAGCGCGCTTCTTGGGTCTTGGAGCAGTTGTACTATCAGTGGCTTCAGTGGAAGCAGGGTGTGGTGCACATGTAGTGCCAGCCAAAGGATACACCCGAGTGACTGCTTCAACTCCTTCAATGTTCTGAGAGAAACTCTGATGCTCTGCATTCTGAAGACTTAGAGGTTCCTTGGAAGGCTCGGGATAGATGGCTTCAATAGAGATATCCACATCAGGCAGAAAAATCCGATGATTGCGATCAGATGGCTGATATGAGATATCGGAGTGAAGTTTGATTAGCCGCATTACCCATGGGGCGTAGAACTTCAAGCCAAACAGATCAGTGCCTGATGCGGCAAGTTGGCGAATGAATAAGTCATGTGCATTGAAGCATTTTCCATGAAGAATATAGAAGACCAAGGTCTTCATTGCACCCGCAAGCTTGGCATGTGGAGAGTGCCCTTTGATGGGCCAGAGAGTTCGCCTGATGATGTGATAGATGGTTCTTGACAAATACTCAAGGTCTTCAACGAAGAACTCCGTGGGATAAGCAGCATCTTGGGGCAATGGCTTCATCATGCTGAGCATCTGACTCATATCAGGTTCAGGCTTCTTAAAGATGCTCTCAATAGCTTCACTATGCAGCTGACAGTCATGCTCGAAGAGATCGCCAGGAGTGGGCAAGCCAGTGAGCTCAATGATGTCAAAGGCTTTTGCTTCGTGATGAACATTTCCAGTCATCCACTCCAGGACCCAAGTCTTTGGATCTCTGCTATACCCTCGAATGTGAAGTGTGGCATAGAATTGGAGTAGCAGCTCTTCATTCCAATGCTCTTGGTCAGTAACGAACGGCAGCAGTCCAACTTCCTTGAAGCAATCCAAAGCTTCTTCCAGACAGGGCAGACCAGCGATAGCTTCAATGTCAAGGCGCTTGTGTGGGAAGATGTGACCTTGGTTGTAAAGAATGCATGAGTAATAGCTTCACTGCGGATAGCTCCAGAACCGAGCAGATGATATCCTTTCCCTTGAGTAGGGGTTCCTGGAGCTATCGAAGAATGTGTTGTCTGCTCTGAAGCCATTGATATTGAAGGAGCCAGGTGCTGATGCAGGACCTGGGAACCTTGACAATCTTGGGATTGGCTTCTGGACCTGAGGCCTATGCTCAACATTATAGTCGAACTGTGGACCGGCAGCAGACTCAGGAACAGAAGTGGCAGGATCAGTGGCTCCACTGTCTTCTGATGCTTTTGGTGGGGAGGGCTCCATATTAGCTTCATTGGTGGTTGTGGCAGCCTCAAGATTTTCATCCTCCACTTGACAAGCTGGAGGGTCGGTCACAAGCACGTTCTCCTGGAGAACTGCTTCTTGGTGAGACAGGGGAGTGGGAATTTGTGGTACTTCTTCTTCTGCGGCTGATGCAGCCGGAATGTCTTCAGCGGAGACTTGAGGCCTTGGACCTTTGCAAAGCCTGTGCAGTGCAGGCGACGCCTGTGTAGTTGGAGTTTGCTGGGCCTCGAAGTCTTCTTCCTCTTGTGGGCAATCCGCCCATGAAGCATCCTGAGCGATTGGCGTCAGAGGACGACCAATGCTGATGAGTTCGCTGTTCTCGAACTGAGGAAGGACTGCACCATCTTCTACATTGTCATGTTGACCAATGTCTTCAGCAGTGATGGGATCAGCTGCTGGAAAGTCTTCAGCTTCATGAGCCTCTGTGAAAGTAGGCACATGGATGGTCAGTTGGTGTTCTTGTGGATTGGCGTCGGGGTGAACCATGGAAATGGGTTCAACAACCAAGGGCTCTGTGGGAGAAGCCCGATCTTTCTTGGTCTTTCTCTTTTTCTTGGAGGGGGCAGTAGGAGAGGCTTCAGGATATTTCCTTTTCCTCGCTTCAGCCTCAGCAGTCCTCATCTTCTTGAGCTCTGAAGCTGTTGACCGGCTTTTTGGCTTCGAGCCAGTCATTCTTGTTGGGAAGACAATCGGAACTGCTTCTTGCCTTGGTGTGTCGGGTTCGGCCGTAACAGGCTTCTTCTTCTTCTTTGCGGCCATCCTGGGGTCGATGCCAGGACGCCCAAGGGCCTTGCGCTTCTCAGCCTCATTGTAGGCTTGCACACATCTGTCAGCCAGAGTCTTCATGCGCTCACGCGAACCCTGAGCTTCTGCACGTTTCTTTAGAAAGGCTTCCTTGAGCTCGTGCATCATGATCTTGAAGTTCTTCACATCTTGCACGCTGAGCTTGGCCATATGCTTCTTGAACTGAGCCTTTTCATAGTCAATCTTCTGCTTCAGTTCAACAACGCGCTGGGCGATAGCTAGTTCTGAAGCAATGGCGCCATGGAAGGCAACACTGAGGCCAATGGGTAGCTGCAGATCATCAAAGCTGATGTTTGGCGTGTCAAACCATTCATCAATGAAGTTGTGAATGATTGTTACATCAAAGAGCGGCAGATCATTGAATATTTCTGCTTCTTCTTTGCTCTTGATGAGTTGCTCAAGAGCGTCATCTGCAAGATCTTCGTCACTTGATAGATCAATGTCATCATTGCGCAGAATGGCAGCAGCTGTGAGCTCTTGGCCGGTGTGTGGCAGAGGCATCTTGCTCTTCTGGGGCTTGGAGATGTGTGATAAGTCTTCAGACTTCACACTGTCTTCAGGAGGTGCAGTTGCCAGTGGCCTTGCCCGTGAGATTTTTGGTGAAGGGGCAGGCTTTGAAGCTTTAGGCTTCTTCGACTTTTGAGGCTTCGGCGCTGCAGGCGCTTCATGTGATTCAGCGTCAGCTGCAGGCTCATTCACGTCTGTTCCTTGAACTAAGATATGGGTGATGAGACCTGCAAGGTTGTAGAAAGGACCGATGACATTGGGTTCTGCATCACATGTGCCATCTGCCCTTGGAGCTGAGGGACCAGGGTTGAAGTCTAGGCCCAATGTCTTCTTGTTTTGCTTCTCTGAGTTCTGGGCAAACTAGAAGTTGCGCTTGAACAGATTGTCGTCACGACACCATAGAAGTGACGATGGGTGTGCATCAGCAGGCTGTGGCCCATGGACCATGCAAGGATAGAAGCCCTGAGCAATGGCTTCATCTTTGGACCTGGGTAGAAGATTCTTGTATAGGATGTCTCCCCACGGTCTCTTGATGGCACATTTCTCAGCATATTCCTGGGTCACAAACCGGTATTTGAACCATTGTTCTGGCCAATATCTTCGAATCCATTGGATTTGGGTCTTGCGCTGATTGTAATCCTCTTCAGGATCTGTCTTGTACAGTTTTGAGAGGTCAGTTGGCAGATCTCTGGATGTTTCTCCACGACGCTTTCTGCCACCCTTCCTTGCTGGTTTCTCTGAAGCCATAAAATTTAACTTGAAAGGCTTCAACACGTTCAAAGGCTTCAAAGGTTTTCGCTTGCTGGACCAACAGGAACTGGCTTCGGGAGAGTTTATGTGATGCTGTAAGAATTCTGTAAATGAATGCAGACTATGAGAACCAAAGGATTCTCCCACGGACATGTACCTGTGACAGCATTAAGGTGCGAGGGAAGGGGAAGAGGTCATATGCATTCTCAGAAGATTTTGAAGATAAATCAGTTTAGAAGACATTGACCTCATCGTGCGAAGACATTCACTCATAGATAAGGAGTTGGTTCCAGATTTTTACGAATCCACAGATCAGTACAAGTGAGGAATCTGACTACTTTGTGAAGCATAAGTGAATATACTAGGCATGTTATGAGATGCAGTATGAACGAGATCTAACTTGTGTGAACAGAAACTGCTTGTGGTAGAAAGTGACAAATCCATAGGATCAACGGTGCTGTAAAAAGGAAGTTTTATTTACCACACTAAGAACTGCTAGACGGAGTGGAAGATGAGGCCGAGCAGTTCGATCTTCCGTGCCCTAACTTGGCGACGGAGGACACCTACGGCGACGGCGGAGAGGACGATGTCCGCGGTTGGCGTGAAGACGGCGTCAGAGAGGTTGCGGCAGTGAAGCGCTTCGTCGCCGGCGTCGTCGAGGGCTAGCGGTGGCGCTAGGGTTCGTGCGAGAGTGGAAGAAGAGATAATGACCACTGTGAAGTGTGTATTTATAGGTACAAGGGCGGCACTGCGTTATTACACAGGTGCCCCTAGCGATTCGCATCTGAAGAACACGTGGCCATCATGCAGAATTTTGGGGTTTGTTCCATGTCCCACGCACGCCTGGATTGTCGGGTGGTCGTTCCTACTTCTCCGGGTTTCATGTGGAGGAATGAAGATTGAAAACGGACTTAATGGTTGTTTCTGTATCTTCTGCTGACAAGGACGCAGAGAAGACATTCGACAGTTTCAATAGAATGCATATGATTTGGAGACATAGAATTTGAGATAGAAAGCATAGAGAGGTTGGGGTACGATCACATTCACTTAGTTCAAAAGATTCAACAAGAAGACATAGCTATAAGTGAATGTTGTAGAGGACAGAACACTAATATATATATATATATATATCTATAATCAACATAGTGAGATAATCATGAAGATATGTTGAGATCGAAGCCAAACCAAATGTGAAGACATTGCAAGGTAACGCCATGAGTGAAACACTTCAAAATAGAACGTTTGGTGGTGGCGTTACCCACCGTATAGGAAGTATTAGACCCAGACACGGCGCACAATTATCGTGGCGCTCCGAAGTCAAATTCCACATTAATGTATTTAGAATGTATGTCTTCATTGATTGAAGATATACTTTACTTTGTGTGTTGCACATCTAAGTCATCAATATGCATAAGGGTTAGGATGTGTGCCTGATCACATGACATTTGAGGATTCCAGGATATTTAGCTCACACCGTAACTTGCAAAATCTCTTCTCATCCAAGGGCTTGGTGAAGATATCCGCCAATTGCTCTTCAGTGTTGACGTGTATGATATCAATATCTTCCTTCACAACATGATCTCTAAGAAAATGATGATGAATTTCAATGTGCTTTGTCTTCGAGTGCTGAATTGGGTTGTTGGCAATCTTGATGGCGCTTTCATTGTCGCAGTAGAGTGGCACTTGCTTCAGATGAATGCCATAGTCTTTGAGTGTTTGCTTCATCCACAGAAGCTGAGCGCAGCAAGATCCAGCAACAATGTATTCAGATTTAGCAGTGGAGAGAGATACATAGTTCTGCTTCTTTGAAGACCAACATACAAGTGATCGTCCCAGAAAATGACATGTGCCTGATGTAGACTTGCGATCCACCTTGTCACCAGCATAATCAGCATCCGAGAATCCAACTAGATCAAACTCTGAGCCCTTTGGATACAATAATCCTAGTGTTGGGGAGTAAGCCAAATATCCTAGCCCTTTGGATACCAGATCAAACTCATCGAACCGCACATTCACTGTTTCAACCACTTTGTAATGAAAGAGATTGAAGACTCTGTAGGAGTGCGAATCCTTTCCATATCCAAGCATAAAACCCTCATGTGCTTTTGGTGCAAATTTTGAGGTGTGATGTGGGTCCTTGATCCAGCACTTGGCTCCAAATACTCTGAAGTAACTTACATTTGGCTTCTTGCCAGTAAGGAGCTCATAAGATGTCTTGTTCAGAAGCTTGTGAAGATAAACACGATTGATTGTATGGCACGCAGTATCAATGGCTTCAGGCCAAAATTTTCTTGGAGTCTTGTATTCATCTAGCATCGTTCTAGCCATCTCAATGAGTGTTCTGTTCTTGCGTTCGACGATGCCATTCTGCTGTGGCGTGTACGGGGCCGAGAATTCATGTGTGATACCCAAGGTATCAAGATATGTATCAAGTCCTGTGTTCTTGAATTCAGTGCCATTGTCACTTCTGATGTGCTTTATATTGGTGCCATAATTGTTCATTGCTCGATTGGCGAAGCGTCTGAAGACATCCTGCACTTCAATCTTGAAAAGAACTATGTGCACCCAAGTATATCTAGAGTAATCATCAACAATGATGAAGCCATAGAGACAAGCAGTAGTAGTAAGAGTTGAGTAATGAGTGGGACCGAAAAGATCCATGTGAAGTAGTTCGAAGGGTCGAGTAGTGGTCATGATTGTCTTCGAGGGATGTTTGGCCCTCGTCATCTTTCCTGCCTCACAGGCACCGCATAAGTGATCTTTCTTGAACTTGACGCCCTCGATGCCTATGACATGCTTCTTCTTTGCAAGAGTGTGGAGGTTCCTCATGCCAGCATGCCCAAGCCTCCGATGCCAGAGCCAGCATTCTGAAGCTTTTGCTAGAAGACATACGGCGAGCTGTGGCCCTGCTGAGAAATCTACCACGTACAAATCATCTTTCTGATACCCTTCAAACACTAGAGACTTGTCAGATTCCATTAGAACAAGGCAGCGATATTTTCCAAATATTACGATCATGTTTAAATCGCAAAGCATTGAGACAGACATTAAGTTGAAGCCAAGGGATTCAACAAGCATGACTTTATCCATGTGTTGATCCCTTGAGATTGCAACTCTACCTAGACCCAATACCTTACTTTTACCAGTGTCAGCAAATGTGATGTGGCTCTTGTCGGATGGACGTAAGGTTGAGTCCATAAGAAGGCTTCTTTTGCCAGTCATGTGATTTGTACACCCACTATCAATAATCCATTCTGAAGACGCTGGTGTCGTACCCTACAGTGCAGTTAGGGGGATAGGCTTCACGAAGAGAATTGTGAAGCAAAAACATTTGACGAACCAGTGGGTTATGAAAACTTAGATCCAGATTAGGACTAATAGGGAGAGTAGCATGCGATTCAGGAACGAAGTACATAGTAATGCCATTTGGGCATTTGATCTTGCGCCCTTCAAGATGTTTAAGGTCCCCAGCAATAGCGTCAGACGATTTTGGTTTTCTGCTGGAGACCTTTCCCTGCAAAAAGGAGTTAAGCTTTCTTAGCCACCCACATCTTCAAGGGTGGCTTAGAAGCAATAAGTCTAAGTGCAGCATATGGAAACTTTGGCTTTGGAGCCCTAGCAAACAGTCTTGCACGCGAACAATAGTACTCATAAGAATAAGCAGAATAGTTCTTGGTCTTATGAACATGACGGTTTGATGAACCGGTCTCATATTCATATGCCTGAGTATGGTTTCCCTGCAAAACATTTGCGTTAGTCCGACTCAGGTGAGTCCTCTGTCTGTATGAAGCCTTTGGACTGTATGAAGCCTTTGGTCTGAGGTTTGTCTTCTTCAAGTAAGGTGTCATGATGACATTCACAGGAAGATTCTCCAGACACCTTTTCGGAACCCAGATCTTCTTCATATGCGGTCTATTCCTGTAGTTAGTACCAATGTACCTGGTGAACACTTCACCATTCTGATTCTTAAATAGTTTATAGTTTGCATCAAGAGATTCATCAATGATAATGGGGTTAGCACAAGTGAAGCCAGATAGATTGGATGGATCAGCTGAAGGTTCCTTTGCAGCAACCCATGTGGTTTTGGGGTACTGCTCAGGTTTCCAGTAAGAGCCATCAGCATTCATTTTCCTTACGAACCCAACACCCTCTTTTCTCGGGTTTCGGTTTAGTATCTGCTTTTTGAGGACATCACATAGTGTCTGATGCCCTTTAAGACTTTTGTACATCCCTGTTTCAAGCAATGTCTTCAACCTAGCATTCTCATCAGCAATAGCAGTGGTATCCTCAGCAGAGGGGCTAGTTACCACATCAATAGTTGAAGATATTGCAACAGTAGCAGCAGTAGAACATTCAGCAATAGAAGTAGCATTATCACGCTCAATGCAGTTAAGACATGGTGGTTCAAATCCTTCCTGAGCGAAACCGATCTGTTCAGCGCGAAGTGACTCGTTTTCCTTTTGAAGATCTTCATGAGCCGCTCTCAATTTCTCAAGATCTTGCTTCCTTTGAAGATAATCATAGGAAAGCTTTTCATGAGTTGTTGAGAGAGTTTCATGACGACTTTCAAGTTCCTGATACTTAACGTGAAGATTTTTTATGTCTTCAATTAAGGATTCAGATCGAGTCATTTCAGCACCCAACAGATCATCGCTTCTGTCTAACAGTTTTTGAATGTGTTCCATAGCCTTCTGTTGTTCGGTTGCAATTTTAGCAAGTGTTTTGTAGCTGGGTTTTGAACCACAATCAGAGTCATCGTCACTAGATGTTTGATAGTGAGTAGTGCGTGTGTTTACCTTGGCACCGCGTGCCATGAAGTAGTAGGTAGGAGCAGAGTAGTCCTTCTCATTTGCATCGGTGTTGGTGGTGAAGTCATTGTCTTCAGTGTTGAAGATGGACTTGGCAACGTAAGCCGTAGCCAGACTTGCAACGCCAGAGTCGGACTCCTCCTCGGACTCCACCTCCGCCTCCTCAGAAGCGGACTCCTCCTCTAAATCCATTTCCTTGCCAACAAACGCTTGCCAGATGAGCTCTTCTTGTGTGATGAAGACTTTGAGGAAGACTTGGAAGAAGACTTTGAGTATTTCTTCTTCTTCTTGTCGTCAGAGTCATATTCCTTGCTCTTCTTCTTCTTTCTGTTCTCATTGTCCCACTGCGGACACTCAGAGATGAAGTGGCCAGTTTTCTTGCACTTGTGACATGTTTTCTTCTTGTAGTCATGAGCAGAAGCTTCATCATTCCTTGAGCTTGATCGTGAAGACTTTCTAAAGCCTTTCTTCTTGGTGAATCTTTGGAACTTCTTCACAAGCATAGCAAGTTCCTATCCAATGTCTTCAGGATCATCAGAACTGCTGTCAGATTCTTCTTCTGATGAGGAGACAGCTTTTGCCTTCAAGGCACGAGTTCGCCCATAGTTTGGACTGTAGATATCCCTTTTCTCAGAAAGCTGAAACTCATGTGTGTTGAGCCTCTCAAGAATGTCAGACGGATCGAGTGTCTTGAAATCAGGATGTTCTTGAATCATCAGGGCTAGGGTGTCAAACGAACTGTCAAGTGATCTCAGTAGCGTCTTGACGACTTCATGCTTGGTGATCTCAGTAGCGCCGAGGGCTTGAAGCTCATTCGTGATGTCAATGAGTCAGTCAAATGTGAGCTAGACATTCTCATTGTCATTTCGCTTGAAGCGGTTGAAGAGGTTGCAAAGGACACTGATTCTCTGATCTCTCTGGGTTGAGACGCCTTCATTGACCTTGGAGAGCCAGTCCCAGACCAGCTTAGATGTTTCCAAAGCACTCACACGGCCATACTGTCCTTTGGTCAGATGACCACAGATGATATTCTTAGCAGTGGAGTCCAGTTGAACGAACTTCTTGACATCAGCAGCAGTGACACCTTCTCCAGCCTTGGGAACGCCGTTCTTGACGACATACCATAGGTCGACGTCAATGGCTTCAAGATGAATGCGCATCTTATTCTTCCAGTAGGGATATTCAGTTCCATCAAAGACGAGGCACGCAGCGGAGACTTTAATTATCCCTGCAGTCGACATAGCAAAAACTCCAGGTGGTTAAACCGAATCACACAGAACAAGGGAGCACCTTGCTCTGATACCAATTCAAAGTGCGTTATATCGACTAGAGGGGGGTGAATAGGCGATTTTTATGAAAGTCTTCAAAATGTGAAGTTGTGAAGACAAACAATAGAAATAAACCTATTACCCTACAGCGGAAGGTAGACTACACCAGGCAAACCATAGTCAAGTATTCAATGGAGTGAAAGCACAATGACTAATAGCAGCAATGTAGTAAGGATCAGGTAGGAAGATATTATGAAGCCAAACAGAAAACGCAGTCACTCAGTGAAGATAAAAGACAGTGCAATCATACAATGACTTCACAAGGAGTAACAGTAAGTAAAGGAAAGGGAAGATGAAACCAGTGACTCGTTGAAGACAATGATTTGTTGGACCAGTTCAAGTTACTGTGACAATTGTATGTCTGGTTAGGGCGGCTAGGTATTTAAACCTTAGGACACACAGTCCCGGACACCCAGTCCTGAACACGTAGCTCAGGACACCCAGTCCTCACCGTATTCCCCTTGAGCTAAGGTCACACAGACCTCGCCCAATCACTCAGGTAAGTCTTCAAGGTAGACTCCCAAACCTTCACAGACTTCGTTCACCGGCAATCCACAATGTCTCTTGGATGCTCAGAACGCGACGCCTAACCGGCTGGAGGATGCACAGTCCTCAAGTGTAATAAGTCTTCAGATCACTCAGACAAGAAGACTTAAGTGATGCCTAATTCTCTTTGGCTCTGGGTGGTTAGGGCTTTATCCTCGCAAGGAATTCTCTCTCAAAGGCTTCGAGGTGGGTTGCTCTCAAACGACAAAAGCCGTACTCTCAATCTGAGCAGCCAACCGTTTATGGTTGTAGGGGGTGGGCTATTTATAGCCACTTGGCAACCCGGCCTGATTTGTCCGAAATGACCCTGGGTCACTAAGGAACTGACACATGTTCCAACGGTCAGATTTCAAACTCACACGGCAACTTTACTTGGGCTACAAGCAAAGCTGACTTGTCCGACTATGGACAAGATTCGCTCTCAAAGTCTTCACTCAAAGACATAGGTTTTGTTTAAGCATCACTTCAGTCATTCTGACTGGTTCTCTTGGACCCCACTTAACAGTACGGTGGTTCCTATGACTCAACACCGAAGAAAAGAACTACGAAAGATCTAAGTCTTCGAGCTCCATAGGCGTCATGCGGTGTCTTCTCTTGTCATAGTCTTCAATGTGAATATCTTCATACACCACCTTTGACTTCAATGTCTTCATACATTTTTAGGGGTCATCTCTGGTAGGAAGACCGAATCAGTGAGGGACTTCTACCTGTGTTATCCTGCAATTCTCACAAACACATTAGTCCCTCAGCTAGGTTTGTCATCAATACTCCAAAACCAACTAGGGGTGGCACTAGATGCACTTACAATACCCCGCACTGTTTCCCTCTACCTCCTAAAATCTCGGGACGAGATTTCTTGTAGTGGAGGAGTTTTGTAACACCCGAGTAATTAAGCTACAGTAATCCCACGCTAATGGTGTCACGTCACCACGGTTACTGTTGTTAACCTTGCATTGATTCGAAACCGTTTCAAAATTCGAATTCAAATTAATGTCAATAATAAAAGTTTCCGAAAGTTAAAACAAAAATGGACGGGAGGTGCGATATTTTGCATATGTAAATATGGTGTAATATACACATTTTATAAGTTGCCTAAATATTTTAAAATGATTTAAAACAGAAAAGAAAACAAATAAAAGAAAAGGAAAGAAAACACAAAAAACAAACATAGGAAAACACCCCCCGGGCTCCGGCCGAGTTGGCCACAGCCGCCCGAATGGGCCGGCCCACCCCCGCACCCCATAACCTCCCCCACTCCCCTACTCGCCCACCGACACCCCACTCCTCCCCCCCCCCCCGGAAATATCTCCCTCCCTCTCTCCCGATTGGATCGGGATCGAGAGGAGGAGGCCGCCGCCCCGGACCGCCATCGCCCGCCGTCGCCTGGAACACCGCCTCGGCCACCTCGTCGTCTACCCCGCCGGCCTGCCTCCCCCTATGCACGTCGTCCCCAACCTCCCCCCGAGCACCATTGCCCCATCCCTACGAACCCGATGTGAGCCGCGCCCCTCCACTCCTTCCCTTGTTCCCGCTCGCCGACCGCGGTCGCAGCCGCGCACGCGCCCATGGCCGCGTGCGCCCCTCTGCCGCTCCCCGCGCGCTGTCCTGCTCGCCGGCGCCCCTCCTCCGTCCGGCCGCGCCTGCCCCCGCTCTTGCCAACTGCTGCTGCTAGGCGCTGCTGCTCCGCCCGGGCATGGCCTTGCCGCCGCTCCCCACACCCCGCTCCGGCGCCGCCCGACGATCTTCTCGTCCCCCCCCCCCCCGCGCCCAGCCACATCGCCACTGCCTCCCCTGCTCGCCCGCACACCGCTGGCTACCGCAGCTCCCCGCCACGCGGCGCTCACGCCGCCCTTGCGCACGCACGCGCCCCGCCTCATTCCTGGCCGCTGCCGTGGCTCCCCCTCCTGCACGCCCACACGCCCGCCCGCGTCGTGGCCGACCCCCGCTCACCCCGAGCTGCTGCTGCCCTGCTCCGCCTACGCCGTCGCTCCGCCCCTGGCCTCGCTGCCGAGCGCCTCCCCTGCCAACACCACCTCTAGCCACGCCCCCTGCGCCCGTGGCCAACTCCAGTGAGCCACCCGCAGTGCCTCCGCTTGGATCCGCCTCCATCGGGCGCCCACGACCCGGCGCCCGCTAGCGCCTGCGCCCGTTTGGCCCCTAGCCCTATGACAGCCATGGCCCACGCCCCCTGAGAACGTTTTATAAAAAATAATTAAAAATAAAAATAATTAGTTAATTAATTAACTTAATTAATTTTGATTAATTAAACTAAACATCTAATTAAACTAATTAATCAGGATTAGTTAGTCTAGTCAATGACGAACGGGATCCATGTGTGAGTTGACCAGTCAACACCTGTGTTGACTGATGACATCATGTTGACATCAGCATGCACTGTTCTGGATAATGTTGAATTAAATTAATTAAATAAATGCTAAAATTAATCTAAATCTTCTAAAATCAATATAAAATAAACCGTAGCTCAGATGGAAAAACTTTGTACATGAAAGTTGCTTAGAACGACACGACAAATCTGAATACGCAGCTCGTTCGTCTGCCACGCGTCCCTAGCATAGCGAACACACAACTTTCCCCCTCCGATTCATCTGTCCAACAATGCGAAACACCAGGGATATTTCCCCGGATGTTTCCCCCCTTCACCGGTATCACCTCATACCGCATTAGGGCACCCCTAGCACCGCTACTTGTCATGTCATGCATCGCTATGCATCTGTTTGCATTGTATTCATTGTTTCTCCCCCCTCTTCTCTCCGGTAGACTATGAGACTGACGCCGCTGTTGGTTCCCCGATTGACTACGCTGTTGACGACCCCTCTTTCTTGCCAGAGCAACCAGGCAAGCCCTCCCCCTTGATCACCAGATATCGCCTATTTCCTTTCTACTGCTTGCATTAGAGTAGTGTAGCATGTTACTGCTTTCCATTATCCTATTCTGATGCATAGCCTGTCATTGTTGCTACAGTTATTGATACCTTACCTGCAATCCTAAATGCTTAGTATAGGATGCTAGTTTATCATCAGTGGCCCTACATTCTTGTCCGTCTGCCATGTTATACGATCGGGTCGTGATCACTCGGGAGGTGATCACGGGTATATACTTATACATATTATATGATACCTGTGGTGACTAAAGTCGAGTTGGCTCATTGAGTACCCGCAAGTGATTCCGATGTTGGGGGATGGAGGGGCAGGTGGCTCCATCCCGGTAGAGGTGGGCCTGGGTTCCCGAAGGCCCCCGACTGTTACACTATGGCGGAGCGACAGGGCGTGTTGAGACCACCTAGGAGAGAGGTGGGCCCGACCCTGGTCAGCGTCCGCGGTTATGTCAAAATAACATGCTTAACGAGATCTGGGTATTTGATCTGAGTCTGGCCACTGGCCTATACGCACTAACCAACTACGTTGGAACAGTTATGGGCACTCGATGTCGTGGTACCAGCCGAAGCCTTCGTGACATTAGCGACTGGGCGGCGCACACCGGGTTGGACTGGAATGCCTGCTCTTGTATAAGGGAGGCTAGGTCTGCTCGCCGGCCGCGTTCGCAACGTGCAGGTGTGCAATGGGCGATGGGCCCAGACCCCTGTGCCATAGGATTTAGACCGACGTGTTGACCTCTCTGTTGTGCCTAGGTAGGGCCACAACATGTTGATCTTCCGAGGCTGGGCATGACCCAGAAAAGTGTGTCCGGACAAAGGGGATCGAGCGTGTTCGGAAATTTGGTGCACCCTGCAGGGAAGTTAATCTATTCGAATAGCTGTGATCTTCAGTAACAGGACGACTTGGAGTTGTACCTTGACCTTATGATAACTAGAACCGGATACTTAATAAAACACACCCTTCCAAGTGCCAGATACAACCGGTGATCGCTCTCTAACAGGGCGACAAGGGGAGGATCACCGGGTAGGATTATGCTATGCGATGATACTTGGTGAACTTACCATCTACTCTCTTCTACATGCTGCAAGATGGAGGCAGCCAGAATCGTAGTCTTCGTTAGGACTAGCTATCCCCCTCTTATTCCGGCATTCTACAGTTCAGTCCACATATGCTACCCCTTTTCCATTTGATATCAATGCATACATATGTAGTGTAGCTCCTTGCTTGCGAGTACTTTGGATGAGTACTCACGGTTGCTTTGCTCCCCTTTTTCCCCTTTCTATACCCGATTGCTGCGACCAGACGATGGAGCCCAGGAGCCAGACGCCACCGTCAACGACGACACCTACTACATTGGAGGTGCCTACTACTACGCGCAGGCCGCTGACGACGACCAGGAGTAGTTTAGGAGGATCCCAGGCAGGAGGCCTGTGCCTCTTTCGATATGTATCCCAGTTTGTGCTAGCCTTCTTAAGGCAAACTTGTTTATCTTATGTGTGTACTCAGATATTGTTGCTTCCGCTGACTCATCTATGATCGAGCTCTTGTATTCGAGCCCTCGAGGCCCCTGGCTTGTAATATGATGCTTGTATGACTTATTTTATTTGTAGAGTTGTGTTGTGATATCTTCCCGTGAGTTCCTGATCTTGATCGTACACGTTTGTGTGTATGATTAGTGTATGATTGAATCGGGGGCGTCACAGCCCAACAGGGAATGCAAGTAGAGGTAGGCCCAGAAGGCCGGCAATAGAGAGGAGCTCGAGACAGCATGCGGGGCGGGGCTTATAAGCTGGTGCTGGTGCCTCTTGGCTAGCGAGGTGGGACTAAACTTGCCCGCACCGCACCTACGCCAGCGCACCCACTTTAGTACTGGGTCGTGGCTACAACCGGTACTGAAGGGGGGTCTTTAGTACCTGTTGGAGCCATGGCCCGGTACTAAAGGGGTCACTTCCCACCGCTTGGGTTGGTCAAATATGACCTTTAGTACCGGTTGGTGGCTCATTCCTATATATACAACACTTACGAATTTCGTTAGTTTTCATCTCTTCCTCTGCTTCTTCTCCTCTGCCCCGACACCGTCGCCCCCCGTCGCCGCCCCCGTCCCCGTGGCCGCCCGTAGCCTTGTCGTCCCCGTCGCCGCCTGTCGACATCCCCGCCGTCGCCGTCCCTGTCGCCGCCGCGGCCCGTCGCCGCCCATCTCCATCTCCATCGTCGCCGCCCGTCGCCGCCCCCATCGCCTCGCCGGTTAGCTCCTGCCCCGCCATGGCCACACACACACACACACACACACACACACATTGTTAGTTATAAGAATGTTAGTAATTTTTATGTTTTTTAGTTATATAAATGTTTATAGAAATGTTAGAAATTTTTCTGTTTTTAGTTATAGAAATGTTAGAAATTTTAGAAATGTTAGTTTTAGCTAGATGAATTAGATTAATGTCAAATTGTTAGACGATGATCGATGTTATAGATGCATATAGAATTTTGACATAACAATATCATTTTTTTAAATTTGTATATAAGAAATCACAATCCAATTATTTAAAAAATGTTACGTTTGCATATAGTATTTGTTCTCAACGATGCCCGGCCCGCATCCTCGCCGTCGACCCATTCGCGATGACGTCCTGCTTCAGAGGACCCATGTTCGGGACTGGGCACCGTCGGGCTGGCACTGGGAGGTGCTACCTTCAGGGGCGCGCCGCTTGGTGAGGAACCCGACCCCGGGTCCCGTCGTTGACCCTGAGCTCCTTTGATGGCGTTCGCGTGGGCCACTTTTGGTGTGGAGGGAGCCGGCCCCGCCGGAGGTGGTACGTCGTCGTGCCAGGGAGGAGGACGAGCACGTCTATCGCTACATGGCTGCTATGGACGTCAGGTTCTCCAATACGTGGCAGGTTCTTCGGGGATCTCACCCGAGCTATGATCCTGTGATGGTTCCTTCTCTTTGGGTGTCCACCGCCCGCGCCTCAGGAACCACGAGTGAACTAGATTATTCTGTAGTATTCGATCTTTATTAGCTAGCTATGTATTCGATATATAATATTCGAGATGATGTATCCGAGATTATATATATTATTCGAGACGATGCATTCGAGATTATATATATATGTTATTCGATAATATTCGAGATGATGTATTCGAGATTATATTCGATGATGCATATTATGTACTATGATTCAGTTTTTCCTTATTGATTGCATGCATGCAATGTAATTTGAATACTAAATTGTTTTATATTTCTTCTGGATTAGTTAAATAAAAGCTATGGTGGACAATACCAGCAGAGAAGGAGAAGAGGCCCTGTTCCAGATCATACGCTCCCCTGGCTGGCCAGATGATCAGAATGAAGAAGATGACGACTCCCAATATCTGAACAATACTGGGGAGGGTGATATGATATTCGATCGTGACGACCGAATTGATGAAGTCCAGAACTATGATGATGATGACGAAGAAAATGTTGATCTTGAAAGGACAGAGACCGGTGAGGTATATTTATATAAGCAGGCATCTGGTGATCATCGCATGTTTTAAATGATTTGAAGATATATTAACCAATTGATCTTTCTTCTTTCAGCCCTCTGGATCGAGCAAATCTGACAGCAGGACAGTGCGAGGCCCGACCAAAAAGTTGAAGTCGGATGTAAAGTACAACATCGATGCCATCAAAACTGATGGTGAACCAATCTTGCCTAAGAAAAATGCGAACAATTTCATTCGTCAGTGCGGAGTACTTGTGAAGGACCAACTCCTGATCTCCATGCAAGATTGGAAAAAGCCAGCAAAGGAACGTCCACATCTTACTTGGGTCGACGACAGAGCAAAAGATCTTCTTTGGGAATCTCTCATGGAACATTACACCCTACCAGATCATTTCACAGATGCAGATATGCAGAAAGTGAAGGCCGCTGCTGCTACCTCTTGAGCACTGCGTTGGATTTCCCCGAAGAGGAGAGGATGATGCAGCAAAGTAGCGTAAGTATTTCCCTCGGTTTTTGAGAACCAAGGTATCAATCCAGTAGGAGGCTACGTGCGAGTCCCTCGTACCTACACAAAAACAATAGCTCAACGCAACCAACGCGCTTAGGGGTTGTCAATTCCTTCACGGTCACATACGAAAGTGAGATCTAATAGAGATGATAAATAATATTTTTGGTATTTTTGGTATAGAGATGCAAAGTGAAAAGTAAAAGGCAAAGTAAAAAAGCAAAGCAATAATAAAGTGATGAAGATTGATATGATGAGAAAGAGACCCGGGGGGCATAGGTTTCACTAGTGGCTTCTCTCAATAGCATAAGTATTCTACGGTGGGTGAACAAATTACTGTTGAGCAATTGACAGAATTGAGCATAGTTATGAGAATATCTAGGTATGATCATGTATATAGGCATCACGTCCGAGACAAGTAGACTGACTCCTGCCTGCATCTACTACTATTACTCCACTCATCGACCGCTATCCAGCATGCATCTAGAGTATTAAGTTAAAAACAGGGTAACGCCTTAAGCAAGATGACATGATGTAGAGGGATAGTTTCATGCAATATGATAAAAAAACATCTTGTTATCCTCGATGGCAACAATACAATACGTGCCTTGCTGCCCCTTCTGTCACTGGGAAAGGACACCGCAAGATCGAACCCAAAGCTAAGCACTTCTCCCATGGCAAGAACAACCAATCTAGTAGGCCAAACCAAACTGATAATTCGAAGAGACTTGCAAAGATAACCAATCATACATAAAAGAATTCAGAGAAGATTCAAATATTATTCATAGATAAACTGGATCATAAACCCACAATTCATCGGTCTCAACAAACACACCGTAAAAAGAAGATTATATCGAATAGATCTCCACAAGAGAGGGGGAGAACATTGTATTGAGATCCAAAAAGAGAGAAGAAGCCATCTAGCTACTAACTATGGAACTGTAGGTCTGAAATAAACTACTCACACTTCATCGGAGGGGCTTGGATGATGATGTAGAAGCCCTCCGCGACCGATTCCCCTTCCGGCGGAGTTCCAGAACAGGCCCCAAGATGGGATCTCGTGGATACAGAAAGTTGTGGCGGTGGAATTAGGTTTTTGGCTCTGTCTTTGATCGTTTGGGGGTACGTGGGTATATATAGGAGGAAGAAGTACGTCGGTGGAGCAACAGGGGGCCCACGAGGGTGGAGGGCGCGCCTGGGGGGGCAGGCGCGCCCCCCTACCTCGTGGCCTCCTGTTAATTGGCTTGACGTAGGGTCCAAGTCTCCTGAGTTGTATTCGGTGAGAAAATCACGTTCCCAAAGGTTTCATTCCGTTTGGACTCCGTTTGATATTCCTTTTCTTCGAAACCCTAAAACAGGCAAAAAACAGCAATTCTGGGCTGGGCCTCCGGTTAATAGGTTAGTCCCAAAAATAATATAAAAGTGGAAAATAAAGCCCAATATAGTCCAAAACAGTAGATAATATAGCATGGAGCAATCAAAAATTATAGATACGTTGGAGACGTATCAGCTGCTCTTAGGAAGATGGCAGTTGCATTCAACAACCACAAGAAAAGTATATGGGCCAAGTACGTCGAAGGAGGAAAGAAGACTCCAGAATTCAAGGGAACACTGGAGAAGCAAAGAGAGCACTGGCCAGATTTCATGAAATTCAAGGAATCGGAATTATCTAAGGAACGGTCAAGAGTAAACAAGGCCAATGCCGCAAAAAAGGAGCAGTTTCATAAGCTGGGGCCAGGTGGCTACGCGGTGGCAATGCCCAAGTGGGATAAGTCTGAGCAAGAGATGCTGGATGTAGAGGTCACTCCAGTTACTAAGAGCTGGCCCCCAGGGTTAGGACTTGGTTCTATGCACATGGGGGGGCGTTGGACCCGAAGACAGACAAGGTTTCGAAGAGGGCAAGTCTTAAAGGAGTCGAAGATAAGATACTTGTTGCAATAGAAGAGGCTCGAACAGGGGTGTTCATGCCCAACAGAGAGAACGACGAGCTTACGCGCGCCCTGGGAAATCCTGAACACCCGGGAAGAACACAAGGCAAAGGCGTTGTTCTGTGGTATGAGGGGTTTGTGGACTGGAACACCGACTATAGAAGCCGTGCGAGAAGGAAGATGGAGGAGGAGAAGAAGAGGAAGCTGGAGGAGGAGAAGAGGAAGAAGGAAGCAGAACGCCTTAAAGGCCTAGAATCAAAGCACGCGGAGTTGGCACTCCAATTCCAGCGGCAGCAGCAGTAAATCGACTCACTTAGCCAAGTAAGGGGGTCTCAGCGGCAGCAGCTAGCGGATGATCCGGCATTGGATAGCACCATCCCATCCATGCCGAGAAGCAGCGTGGGTTTCGCCCCGGGCGAGGCACAGTTGCTGGATAGATACCCTGTGGATGACATCATGGAGAGCACTAATTGTGATCTACACTTCAAAATGAAGAACATATCCATGAAGGTGTCGGACGCCGTTGCTTATACAAACTCCCCTGAACAACCTTCCATTGCAACCCGATTCTAGCTGGCTATGCTCGTGTCATGGTTGACGAGGTGATGGACCAATATTCGGGGCTAGAGCTTGACATTCCTGGAGCTGACGAGGAGCACACACTGGGAGAGGCCAAACATCGTATCATCATATGGAGAAAGGATTGCATCATCTTTCCAAGGCCACCGACACCACGTCATCCGACTCCTCCTCGAAGTCCGCCACCGCGTCAGCAATCTCCCGCTCCTCCAAGTGATCATCAGCCACCGCCTCAGCATAGTCCTGCTCCTTCAAGTTCGCCAACGCGTCAGGCCACTCCTCCTCCTCCAAGTCCGGTACCGCATCAGGCCACTCCTGCTCCGAGTCCGGCACCGCGTCGGCCTACTCCTCCTCCTCCAAGTCCGGCACCGCATCAGCCCACTTCTCCTCCAAGTCAGCCACGTCAGCCGTCTCCGCCAACTCAGCAACATCGGAAGAGAGCCGCCGCAGCTATGGTGCGTAGCGGTACAAGTCAAGGTAGTACAGGAGGTACAGGCGGAGGCAAGCGATTTCAATATGGTCCAAGCCTCGCGCCTCTTCTACAGAGGCCTTACGACATGACCGAGGAGCAAAACGCAGCCATAGTGAAGGCCCAAGTGTACGCCCATTCTGGACCGAAACCAAAACCGCCGCCGAAGGAGAAAGTGCCTGAGAAAATCGTTGACCACTTTATTCATATGGCAAGAAAACCATCTCCCAAGCCTGTTGACTCATACTATGAGCGCCAAATCAGAAAGGCACATCGAGCACAATGAAAGAACAAGTCAAGCTCGAGCTCGAGCCAAGCAACTGCCAAAAAAAGCAGGAAAACCGTTCCCCAACTAGGAGAACAGGCGATGCAATCGACCCCCCCCCCCCCGCTCATTGTACCAACACATGCGAGTACCGGCGCCGATCAGCTGGTAATAATCGACGACCATATAAGGCAGGCTGAAGAGATCAGATGCACTGTAAAACAACTCCTAGGCTTGTAGCCCATGGAAACTTTTAAATAGGAGGAGCTAAAACGAAAATATGTCCGCGGCCAACCTCTGGTCAAGCCTGAGGAGGTCAAAAACCTCCCAACGAGAATGTATGAATTGCATGATTGGTACATGAAAATTACCAAGAGTTCCAATCGAGAGTCCCTCATGGTGAACGTCAAGGAAGAGCATTACTTCCATGTGCTAGCTCTGTCCGTTGAGTATACAGAACTATTTCAGTTATTCAATCAAGATGCACTCGACAAATCTCTCGTCAGTTGCTATTGTCTATAAGTGATTTCTTTCTGTAATTTAAGTCTCAAGCTAGCCGTAGTGCTCATTGATCGATCATTACCTGTAATTATCCTCGCTATATTCTTTTCTGTGGTATTATGCAGGATGAAGATGTATGAAATGAAAAAAACTGGACGCTATGGCATTGGATTCATTGACCTAAATACCATTAATGAAGACACATGGAAATTGCATTGGTATCAAGCAGATGTAGAGAAAAACATGCTAGAGTTCTTGAAGCACCTCAATAGCAATGAAGATATACTACTTCCTTACAACTTCTTGTGAGTCACACTGTCTTGTACTACAAATTCTGTTTTTCTGACTAGCTAGCTAGTTGTTAATAATTTAAGTGTATAGGGTTTAGGGTATAGTTGATGAGTGTTATGCACATGCCGGCTTAATTAAGACATGCAAACCTGTGAGCATGCAGTTACCACTCGATCTTGTTAATCATTAAAGTTGAAGAAGGAACGGTTGAAGTACTGGACTCACTACTTAAAAAACAAAGTGACTACTCAATCTTGAAGGGGATAGTCGACGGGTAATTTCAATAATTATTAACTATATGTCGGCCTCTTTAGTTCATCATCCTGATATCAACTATTTAATAACTCATTTATTCATTTTCTTTGCCGGCGGGCAGGGCTTGGGAAAAGTTCATCAAGTTGTATTGGTTTCGACCCAAGGTAAGTAATTAAGTAGTACTAGCTAGCTACCATCTCTTTAATTCTTGTTTCAATATCATTATAATTATCATGCTTGATTAATTATTATCTGATTAAACTCTATTCTTGTAAAGGCGCTGAAGCAGGCGTCGGGGACTGAAGTGTGTGAATACTACGTTTGTGAGAACATTCACATGATGACGTCCGAAAGGAGCAAATCTGATAGACAGCTATGGGTACGTTTGCCAGAAAACTATTCACAATTTTTACATCATTATCGATATCTAATCACACAACTAATACATGCATATTGATCTCCTTCTGAAAAGTTCAATGAGATGTGGGACCAGCTCCTACCAACGGAGCGCATACGAGCACTTCAAGAGGAAATAGCGGGATTTTTGCTCGACCAGGTCATAGATCCTAAAAGAGAATACCATTACCCGCTACCGCCCTCATGAACCACTCTCAATTGTCATCGTGCTCCGAAGGCACCAAGGCAAATGCCACTGGCTCCGAAGCCAACATGTAGGAGAAATTGTATATACGTAATTGTATATATATATACATGTGTATGTGTGAATGGTGGTTGTGAGACATTCGATGATATATGATCAGTCCTTCTCCATCTTGAAGTAATCATCATAGGGATACCTGCGTAGAAGCACATGAAAAAAAATTGGAATCGACATCAAAAATAGTTTTTGAATAGCATATCGGGGGCAAAGTAGTCATTGTACGGAGTCATATGCCCCTGTGCTATGTTCCGGTTCAACACTCGATGTCCCATTGTTGAACCCTTGAAGTTAAGAACATCCTCCTTTGTGTCTTCAAGAATCACCATCTTCATCGTCGTTTCATCCACATCTTCGTCATCCAATGAAGATGAATCTGTGAACTCGGCGTAGAAGTACTCATCGTCTTAATCCATCGTGTTTGCTTCAAAGTGAACAACGAAAACTTTGAATTTTTGCATTATGGCATTTGCCAAACACCTATTGGGCGTAGTGTCCGCTGTGGACGGCGGCTCCATAGGCAAAGGGTACCCGGACAACGACTTGATCCAGGGTAGTACAACGTCGGTGTCCACCAAGGCTTGGGCGGTATCAGCAAGGGTCCGAAGAGGCCTAGGCGGCATCGAGGTGGGGGCTATGGTGGCTGCTTGGGAGCGCGAGATAGAGAGCGGAAGACGAGGGCAAGACTATGAAAACGTGCAAGCTTTGAGTGTGGTTTTGGGTGTGACATGGATGTCGGAGTCTGGCGTGGTAGACATACGAACTCCTCAAAGCACCTGGGCCTGGATGCAGGATTTCAAACCAGTCAAGGCCGATTTGGTGATCCGTGTTAGATGGGGCCTGGATGCAGGATTTCAAACCAATCAAGACCGATTTGGTGATCCGTGTTAGACCGCTAAAAGTGCAAAATCACTAATTAAGGAATACTCGTTGCAAAGAACACTTCACTTTCCCAGGTCGCGACAAGTGGCGCACATGCATAGCGTCACTTGTCGCAGCCCGGGGTTTTTTCCTTTTTTGGTAGATCCATTTATTCAAAACGTTATATCTCTTAAAAAGTGCGTTCAAATCTCGAACCGTTTTCACCATTGGATTCCTCGCGTCGAGATCTTCAAAATTAGATCCCATGTTGATAGGTTTTGACGAAAAAAAATTCACAAAAAAACCGGACAAAAAAACCGGCGAAAAAACCGAACCGGGAGCACGGTTTTTTTTCTTTCCGAAAGAGGCACATCTCGCAAAATCACAACCGTGCCTCTCGTGTAAGCAAAACCGTGACTCTCGTGTAAGGAAAAAAAAATAGAAAACGCATTTTTTTTTCGTTTCCAAGAGGCACAGCCGTGACTCTCGCGAAAGTACAACTATGCCTCTCGCGAAAGCAAAACCGTGACTCTCGCGAAAGAAAAAAAACAGAAAACGCGTATTTTTTCCCCTTTCCGAGAGGCACGGCCGTGACTTTCGCGTAAGCACAACCGTGCCTCTCGCGGAAGCAAAACCGTGACTCTCACGAACGAAAAAAAATAGAAAACGCGTCTTGTTTTTCCCTTTCCGAAAGGCACGGCCGTGACTCGCGAAAGCACAACTGTGCCTCTCACGAAAGCAAAATCGTGACTCTCGCGAAAGAAAAAAAACAGAAAACACGTTTTTTTTCGTTTCCGATAGGCACGGCCGTGACTCTCGCTAAAGCACAACCGTGCCTCTCGCGGAAGAAAAACCGTGACTTCCACGAAATAAAAAAACGCATTTTTTCGTGAAAAAAAATTGAAATTTTTTAATCGAAAAGCTAAAAAAGACCGGGGGAAAACCAAAAGTTGAAAAAAACCGAAAAACGCCGTTTAAAAAGCCGAAAACACGTGCGGAAAAAAAAACAAAATCTGAAAGGAGCGTTCAGAACGCGACACGTAGCGAATGACTGAGAGCGCGTCAAGTGGCGCTGATCGTTCCGAGGCTCCCGAAAGAGCGCTCGTTAACTAGTTGCTCTCCTAAAAGTGTCCCTCGGAGCGCCCTTCGATTTGGGGCCTGGATGCAACATTTCAAACCAGTCAAGACCGATTTGGTGACCCGTGTTAGATGGCTAAAAGCGTCCGGGCAGCCCGAGGCATTTGCTGGTGCTTTGATGATCCGCATTTGAGATGCCCCAAGTAGAAGGGATTCGGCACTTGGACGGGAAATCATGGTCTCTACCAGCCAAAGAATCGAACATGGTGAGAGGGCATGTCCCTCGACGAATGGAAGGTCGACAACGAAAAGGGCCAAACAACAATCCACGCAAGCAAAGCGACGCAGCCAGGGCCACTACAGATTCCAGCGGGGAGGACTCCACTCGAGTCTCACTGGCTGGACCGTTAACTTGAACTGGGTACAGAGCCGGAGGACAACCGTAGTGGAAATCGAATCGGCCTACAGATGCTGCCTGCCATGCTAGGACAGAGAAACGTGCTCCCGGTCCAAGTAGGCACCACACAACACCAAAACACAGAATGAACCCGCCACATTTCCTATTTACCCGATGGGTGTAGCAGATCACTAGCGGTGTCATGCTAGTGACACCTTTGATTCAGCTCCTCAAGCAAGACACCTTTGATTCCAAGAACAACTACAGCCCAGCAACAACAAACAAACGAATAGTAGAGACGGTGACCACAGCAGGGTACAAATGATATTCACAAACCACAACCCGGACAAGTAAAAAGAAACCACACTAGCTAAAAAATTACAGATGGGGAGAAGAGAAGATCCACGAAGACGCGGGGTCGGTCTTCCTCCAGCCTATACAACCACAACGCGCACTGCCTTGACAAAATGAGAGCGTGCCGCAAGGTCAAGTAAGCCTTACCCGAAGGGTTTACTACACCTTCACCACTACATTACAGCGAGTCGGTGTCAGATGATGCAAAGCCTACTCTTTTCCCCAATCTAGGTATCAGAGGGTCATCTGTGCTAATCTCAATCACAAAATTAATTGGGGGACACGAAGGGAAAACAGAACCTATCAAAGAATTTCATGCTGCCTGGTGTTAGAGGTGCGATGCGTCACTGGATGTTGCGCGACAACCCGCCACGTGGTGCACTTCTGCAACAAAGCAACAAAATGGAAGGTGAATTAGTAAGGTGTGTCTCGGTGAAAAGATAGTATCTGGGCAACAAAAATAAGCATAGGCTATGTAGTACTAAAAAACAATAGGTAAAACTTTAGCTGTTTTGAAGAATGGTACTGAGTACCATTTCTTGGTAAACTTTTGGTATTTCAGGTGGTGTTTGGTTCTCTAGTCCTAGGACTTTTTCTAGTCCCAACTAAAAAGTCCCTAGTCTCTAAAAAGTCCCTCCCTGTTTGTTTCCAGAGACTAAAGTCCCAGTCCTTCCTAGAGGTTATTAAATGACCATGTTGCCCCTAGTATATAAAAAAATAACAATCAAACAACATCATGGGGTGGCGGGCCAATGCGTGCATGAAGGGGCATTGTTGAAAAAGTCCCAAAAAGACTCTCCTTGAGAGTCTTCTTCATTTAGTCCCAAATGCCTAGTTTAGTCCCTAAAAAGCCCCTCCCGTTTGGTAAAAAAGTCTCTAAGAGGGACTTTTTCTAGTCCCTACACAAAAAAGTCCCTGGAAACAAACACCCCCTCAGTCAAGTTCACACTAAATACCAAAGCTGTTCTTCCAAACGGGCCCTAATGCTAGTTTTGTGCCAGATAATGTTTGCAATAACTACTACTCCCTCCGTTCACTATTATAAGATGTTTTTGGTATTTCAATATGGGCTACATACGGACTGAAATGAGTGAACAAACACACTAAAACGAGTCTACATATATTCAATTTAGAAAAGAGTTAGAACATCTTATAATAGTGAACGGAGGGAGTAGCATTAACAACTACTACCTCCGTTCACAAATATAAGATGGTCCAACTTTTTTCTGAATCGGATATATATAGACATGTTTTAGTGTGTTTGTTCACTCATTTCAATCTGTATGTAGTCCATATTGGAAATATCCAAAACTTCTTATATTTGTGAACGGAGGGAGTAATATTTAAGAAAATGATGTCAGCAAGATTAGGAGGGTCAGTGCTCAATGGTTACAAGCAAGCAAATGGTTAGACAAGGCATTATTTGTTGAGCCTAATAAAGGCAACTCAATCCACCTAATGATACTTTGTAAGGTTTGGTTTGAGGAGCCAAACGGTGAATGAAACATCTGATCCAAACTCCGAACCTAACTCGCTTGTTTTTTCCTCAGAAACCATGCAGGGGGCAGCAATTTAATGCATTAAGATAGAACTTGATTGGTTTGAGCAGGACCAGTTGGCCCATCACCATCTCATCCCTCACAAGTACAAGTCATCTAAAAATATGAGGGGGCTATCGCAACAAAAAATCGTGGGATCCCATGATTGAGGAACCATCCTAGGCTAAGGTGGTCCCTAAAGTCATTAAGCAGTACTGATGGAAACATGATGAGTAATTCAAGTTAACAATACTTGGAGTTGTAGGGCAGATGACAAACTTGAAGTTTAAACAAAAAAAATCTGTGTTGGAGGTATATGTGAAGAGATCAAGTTCTCAAAATGTAAGGCATTCTTGGTGTACCTTCCGGGAAGTGCCTGAGAAACTGTGCCAGGTCCTCTCAAACTACCAAGACGCTTGGCCTTGTTCTCTTGTTCCTTCTCAAGGCGCATAGCAGAAACTTCTTTCTCCATAGCAGCTACCTCTCTCCTCATCTTTTTAGCCTCCACTTCCATGGCTTTGGTTAAGGTGTCTACTTTCTTTGCTAACATCTGTAAATGAGGGGGTAAGTAAAAAAGCATTGTAGCACGGCGTCTCCTCAAAATGCAAGAAGCAGAACCTCAAGCATCATACCTCAATTGCATCATCCTTGTCCTTTAGACTTTGGTCTTTCTCATGGCATGCCTTTCTCAATGAAACTACCTCCTTCTGCAGCATGTCATAGAGTACACCAGATACCATATCAGTTGAATCACTATTTGTGGTTTCAGTATTTTTCTCTTCTCCACTAGCCTTCCAGCTATCAGTAGTCTCGCAGTCCCCAACAGCATCTGTAGATCTATTGAGTAAATGAGGTCCATTCACAAGGACCTTTCCCCTGTCTAAAGACCTCGTACCACCATCGAAAGACCTTGAAGTTCCTTTTGCGTGCTTGAGGACCAAGCTGCTGCCAGTAGAAAGAGAGGGCCTCGAATTGAAAGATGGAGATCTCCTCATTAATGCACCAACCGGGGAGACTTTGGACATATTATCAGCTCCACCTAGTGATAGACGACGGGAAGATCCACCACTTGTATTCCTTCCTTCTGTAGGAGGACGGCTAGAACCACTTGGCGGCCCCCTCAATCCATCTTCTAGAACTTTTAGGCGCCACTGATACTTTTCCTGAGTCCGGAGAATATATGAGAAATTATTCCACAAAAGATGAACTTGTCTTAAAGTGTAGCTCAAATTCAACATGACAGACATCTTTACCTTTACTTGAGCTTCCGATCGAGCCGTTCGTTCTGCAATAGCAAGTTTGTCACGAAGTTGCTGCATCTCACCCTGCAGAATATGGTGGAAAAAAAACATTGCATGAAACTTGAATCCTATATGCCTAAGAGAGTGAGCCCCACTACTTCTAATTGTCTCAACATGCGCTTCGAGATCATCAAAATTGTTGTAGCGTTAGATTTACTAGCTTGATCCACTAGCATCCGTCCGATGTACGCATGAGAATCCTCTACCATGCAACATGCATTAGTGCATTCTAATGGGTTTTAAATGTCATTGCTTCCACATCATCAAAATTGTTGTAGCCATTAGATTTGCTAGCATGGTCCACTACCATCTGTCCGGTCTACGCATGAGAATACTCTACCATGCAACATGCATTAGTGCATTCTTAGTGGGTTTAGAATCACATTGCATTTAATGTGACATGCACAACTTTTCATGTTAAGATTCATTTATGCTTATGCAGAAATGTCTCACATAATTTAAATCGTAAGGACTGGATTAATACTCTATATGTCCAACTCCGCAGCAACGCGCGGGGTATCTCGGTAAATAAAGAAAGCTTTAATCATCTTACCTGCAGAAATCTGCGCTCTTCAAGCCACTGTTTAACAGGCATTACTTTGTCATTGCCATCTTTCCACTCATTTGCAACTACAACAGCAACCCTGTTTGCTGTAACTTTTGTTCGAGCAAGTTCACGGTCAAGAACTTTTCTTTCTTCCTGGTGTGTCATGATCACAAAATAGCATGGGTCATCTTTTTGCATAAATAATCAATGAAGATTCAAAGAAAATACAACAGTTGAATGGTAGTATGTTACATTCATTTCCTGGACTTTCCGCTGGTAATCTCTAACAGCATTAGCAGCTGCACCACCAGCAAGGACAGCCTCTTCAAGCTCTCTGACTGTTTGACTAAGCTTTTCGACTTCCGCAACTTTTTGGCGGTGCAACCTATCCAAAATCTTATTTTCTTCCTGCAATCAGGGATGAAACCACTTGAGCAGCTATATTTGAATAACTTGACAGAGTTGTTTTCTCCCAACAAGCTTGGAAAATACAAGATATCTCATACCTGGCAGATCTCGATTTGCTTCATCAGATCTTGGTTCTTGTTTTGCATGTCATCAACCATAGCAGCTTTTGCTAATGCAGTTTGTACAGTCCTTTCTGCTTCTAGCAGTGCTGCCTCCTTTTGCTTTGTCAAACGATCTAATGCTCTGTTGTCCTCTTGGAGCTTTGCAATCTAAAAAGAACCAAATTAAGTTTTTGTCAATTATATACCAAACATGCATCCAGTGGACACAAGGGCTTGGATCCGTGGATATGCTGGGTGCAAAGTAGGATAAAAATATGACAATTTCATCAGTCTACAAGAGAGTTGAGATGTGGATAACACAGCATACCTCTTGCCGAGCAAGCTTTAACTCAGCTTCAAGTGGTGCAAGAATGGCTTCAATAGGTGGCATATCATCATCCTTTTGGGCTGCATGTACTCTACGCAGTGTTGCTTCTGCTGCAAACTGGGCTGCCATAGCTGCTTTCTTCTCATCATTTGTTTTTTTCAGTTCTAGATTCTGCAAAAATAGAACAAATGCTTATGAGGGAGCAGTCGGGAGGGAAGGGGGGCTAAAAGAGGTCGGGAATATACTTTGCTATCGAGGAGAGACTCTGTCAACTTGAGCTTCTCATCCAGCTTCTCCAATTCATCAGTGAGCTGCCATCACAATGTAACAAATCAGCAATCATGTTGACAAACGGAGAACAAACATTGATCTTTAAAACTTGAAATGTTTTTGCTTGGTTTTCCCTAGTTCTGTTCAAGGGAACATTCCAATTTGCATTATGACAACAAGCAAAAGTAACATATGCATTGATGCTAGTGTTGGTATGTGTGTCAAGTCATCTTAACAAACCTTAGTGATTTTAAGTACTGGGTTAAAATTTGCCTGAGGGACACTTCAATCAGAAATAGTCAAAAGGGGGCCACACAGATAGCTTATTATCAAATAAAAATGAGCATAGTAAGATAACTTTCATTTGACAAATAAGCAGTATCTGACATATCAAAACAAACAAGCTTTACTCAACATGTCATTCATTGCTCGTGCCTAGGTATCTCATACTGCCATACAAAATGGCACAATCACCTTCAGCAGATACAGATTCTAAGCTTCGCAAATCAGATTCAAATTTTACTTCCCGTTTTTAGCATGCCCAGTTACTTCATTTATGAAGAAACAGTCAGACTCAGTTGATCAAATGCAGGGGCAATAGAATACACAGCACTAACATGGCCAACAGGTACAGAAAAGGCAGACACATCATTAAAGCAAACACAGCAACCAGAGATGCACTAAGGATCAACCAATATCTAACTGAAAAAAAAAGGCTCGGTTAAAGGATCTTTAGTTGATCTGAACAACACAACTTGGGTCGCTCACTTTTCCAGGAGCTACTTCGTTTGGCAATTTAAAAAGCATGTTAGGATAGGATACATATTTGTTCAGAAGCCTGCAAGTTGAGTTGCAAAGGGGGAAAAAGGAATCAAGGACCTTAAAAGAACAAGTGAATTTCATAACAAATCATATAAGTAAACATTTAAGTTTACATTCCAAAGAAATTTTACATAAACGTTTCAATACACCTCACATCCATCAGTTCGTTTGTATGAAACGGAGTCTGAAAGATATACATAGCTGTCATGTGGGATCCCCCAAGCCAGCAGCCAAAATTTCTGTAGTTCTACAAAATTTGTAGCTGTTCAATACTTCTGAAGTTATAATAAAATGTCTCCCGATTTTCAAAATTAACTGTAAGAAAACAACATACTATTTTCGCAAAAGATCATTTATTTGAACTAAATATCCAAGCATCTTGAAGATGTAAAATTACCTAAATTATAATAGGAAACATATATGCCTACTCCAAATTAACCATCATTTAGGTGAAATCATGTAATCGTCATTTTTTCATCATCAAATCTTTTAAAAAAAGGAAACTAAAAAATCCAAATAACTAGCGATTATAAATTCACACGCCTCCAATTAAAATTTTATACTCCCTCCAATCCATATTAATTGACGCACACTTAATGTGCGTCAATTAACATGGATTGGAGGGAGTATTCAAATCCATGTTTTCAAAATGATACATTTTTTAAAGACTAAGATTGTGAGATTTCCTGACATTATGACAATAATAAGATGAAGTTAAATTCCACTGACAGGATATTTGTCTCGTGGCAGCACCTAAGGAATTCTGAAAATTGGATCAACGAATTAGCGTTGAATCCTTGATACCTCCAAGTATTGGTTATTGCAGTTTGCTCATCAAATCGAGAGCAATTTGTACATCATATTCACCCCTTGTGCATACTAAGAAATCTGAGTGGACACTGAGCAGGCTCAACAAACATGCAAACTACACACCAGATAAATTGCAACCAGGACTGACGCACTGAACATCAAAATATCTATTAGCACTCAGCATCAAAATAGCTTTGAGTGCCACAGACGTTAGCACTTGTAAAAGTACAGCTTCAGAACAAGGGTAATGGGAATCAATTCTATGAACTAAGACCGGGGCAGCTTTATTTAGCTCTTGCCATCCTGGCGACCTGACACATTTTTTAAGTTAGTTTAGCTCAAACATATCTTGAAAAACTACTGCAAAAGACAGGGACTTCATAGCCCTGCATGAACGGCCATAACACTCTGATTCACTAGTACCTCTCCCAATGAACAAGACAACCGGAGTATAAGATCAGCCAAAAAGAAAGAAAGCAAAAAAACACAACCTAGCAGGAAATAAACATGTTGAATAAAACATTAAGCTTGTGTTGAACTTTCAGAGTTTCAGCATGCCGCAATGGATAGACAAAACCCTCCGCGTCCATGAATCCCACAAAATAATGGCCAGCAAAAAACAAGGGGAAGATTGTTGTCTTGGCCCTGACACTCGGCCAAAATCACCTCCGCATCGAGCAAATACGCCCCCAAACTCTCCTATTTGGCTATGAATTCTCTTGCACCGACACTATTCCAAGCTCGAAACTGGAAGAAATGGTCGTAGAAAAACAAGACAAGAATCAGAAGCAAAGCTTGGGGATTTACCTCCTCGACGGCCTTCTCCCGCGCCCTCTCCGACAGGCGCAGCGCCTTAATCTCCGCCTGCGCCTCGCCCAGCTCCCTATCCGTATCTAAAACCACGCAAAAAGCACCAACCATTCCGCCGTCAGATTCGGAAGGGCCGCGGCAATCCACCGAACACGAGCGGGAGCCAGAGCTACGGCGAGCCAGGACCCAGGAACCAACTCACCCCTGACTTCGTTCTCGAGCCGGTTGAGCTCGACCTTGACGGGATCCGAGCCGTGCATCAGCGTGAGGAGCTCGTCGGCGTCGAGGCCCAGCTGCGCCGCCCCGCGCCTGCGCGCGGAGCCCCTGTGCGCCGGCGCATTCCCCTCCTCGCAGCCGCCGCCGCCGTCGGCCATCTCAGATCTGGGCCCCGGCGCCTCAGCCCACCATCCAAATCGCGCGCCCCCCGGGACCGCCGGCGGCCGCAATGCCGTCCGGTGGGGAACCCTAGCCGCTCGCGGTGTCGGGGCTCGGGTTGGGGCGCTCCGCTTCGCTTTTGCTTTGCTTCGCGTGGTGTTTGTTTGTTGTCTTGCTCGGGCGAGGACGGCAGCGTGTTTGAATAGCGGAGAGGGTGAGGGGGGAGGTGCTCGGGGGATTTAAAAGCGTCGGCTTTTCCGAGTGATTAGCAGCTAATTAACCGTTGAGCTAATCAGGCCATCGAGGTGGTTACTGGTCAGTGTGAGGACTGGACAAGAGCAGAGGAGGAGGGGAGGGCGTTGGAATCTCAAGGTTTGGAATATAAGGTGGGGGGAGATCACACATGAACATCAGTACAAAGGAAAACTGTCACAGCCCTAGAATTTGTCTGTCATTAGTTGCATCAAAGCATTCATGCATCATGTTTGAAGTTCATGAAATTTGAAATGGGGAGGACCAAGCCCTAGCACCAAAGCAATGCAAATAGGTTCAACTTCAAAATATTTTTCAAAGAACCCAAATTGGTTTGCAAAAATGTTCATGATTAATGGAAAAGGGTGAAAACCATTTCCAGAGATGATGGATATTTTTCCAAGACATTTTTGGATTTTTGAGTAAACCATATTGTATTTGACTTTGGGCATTTAAATACTATAAATAATTTAAATGTTCAAATAAATGTTGGAAATTGTTAAGGGTCACTGAAATAATTCAGAAAGCATCCATAATTGTTTCTAGGATTTTATTAAATGATTTGATATTTTAAATCAAATTAAAAACAAATTGCAGAAAATAGAAAAGAGGAAACAGAGAGAGAGAGAGAGTACTTACCTGGCGCCTACCTGTGCGGCCTGCTGCAGAAGCCGGCCCAGCCCACCACTGCAGCCCTCCGTCGTCTTCCTCCCCTCGCCCCGAAGCAGCTGCGTGCTCGCACGCGCACGGCCGCGCGGCCACCTCCTGCTTGCCGACGAGCCCCTGGACGCGTGGACGACTCCCGCAGGCCGTCCCGATCCCGCTGACCGTTTCGCTCACTCTCCCCCCTCGACCCTCCCTCCTCTGCTCCCTCTCTCCCGCCCGGACCGAACGGAGCCGCCGCCACCTACGAGCTCCCTCGCGGCCACCGCCACCCCCACGCCTCACCGACGCCCCAGGGAGCTCCGCCTCGATCCCCTCTTCCTCCCACCGAGCCAAGCCCCTCGGGAAGCCCTGCATCGCCTCCACGCCATCGTCTTCGTCCTCGACCGCCGCCAATGGTCGCCGTCGATTCGCCGCCGTTCGTGCTTCCCCGAGCTCGCTGACCCTCCCTGCATGATCCCCGTGAGCCCCTGCTTCGTTTCCCCCTAACCCCATGTCCGATTTCGAGCTCTAGCCGCCCCCTCTACCGGAGCCGAGACGCTCCGCCGCACGGGCTCGTCGCCGGCGAAACCCCGGTGACCATTTGGTCACGGGCGTGCACCCGTTGTGCTTGCTGCGACCCGTAGAGCCCCTCCAGCGCCTCAGCTCCCTCGTTTGTGAGCAGCAGCGTCGAAATGCCCGACGCCCGAACTCCGGCCGCCGCCAGGAGCCCGCTTCCGGCGAACCCCGGCCTCCCTGTGCCCAGCTGCGTGCGCCACTAGATGCGCGGGAGCACGGGCTCCCTCTTGGTGCCCTCAGCGCGACCAGCCGCAGGCTGTAGCGCCATCCCGAGCAACTCCGGCGAGGTCCCGCCGTCGCCATGGTCGCCGGCGTCACTAGCCGACGTGGCCGCGTGATTAGCACTAATCACGGCCAGCTAACCCTCCCCAGAGCCGCTGACGTATGGGCCCCGCGCCCTTATTTAATCCTTATCATTTTCTGTTAAGTCTTAACCTAACCACCGTGGGCCCACACGTCAGCTTTGACCAAGCTGACGTGGCTGTTGACCTGGTCCCACCTGTCAGTGAGCTAAGCAGCCCTGTGACACTGACGTGTGGCCCCCACACGTCAGGTTTGACTTGGACCCGCCCTGTTGACCTGATGACGTCAGTGTGATGTCATACTGACGCAGTAAATGTTTTCTGGAGTTTTTAAATAAATCAGAAATGATTTATTTATTTCAGAAAATATCCAAAACTTCGAAAATTCATAGAAATTCAACCGTAACTCCAAATTAAATAAATTATATATGAAAAATTATCAGAAAAATTCAAGGAATCCATCTGTACCATTTTCATGCATGTTAGAACAACTTATAACTGCTGTTTAGCACAAATCATATAAATGGCATTTAAATAATCACATGTGGAGTTTGAATTTGAACCTAGGGTTCAAACCAACTCCATTTAACTTGTTACTAGATGCATTAGCCCAAAACACATTCATTTTGCCATGTCATGATCATGCATCATATTGTGCATTGCATTGATTGTGTTTCCTTCTGTGTTGCCGGTATTTGTCCCCTCTCGATAGACGTGATACCAATGATGTGATCGTTGACACTGATGAAGACTCAATGCTATCTTCAGAAGTGCCAGGCAAGCAAAAACCCCTTGTTCATTCCGATAAAATCCCACTCTCTCGCTCCTGCTCTCTTTTACTGCATTAGGACAACAACGACATATTTGTTACTTGCTGCGGTAGCTGAACCCCTTTATCCTTTGCATGACCTGTCATTGCCACAGTAAATAGATGAAACCCACTAGCATGAGTAGGAGTTGTTTGAGCCCTGATGTGCCTACTCATTCATGCTTGTTTGTCATGCCTGCTACAGCTTAGAGTTGAGTCAGGTCTGATTTTCATCGGGGATGAATCAGAGGCGTGTGAACATGTCCTACTATGTGTGAGCTAAGTGTGTGAACACGATTTGGTAAAGGTAGCGGTGAGAGGCCATGTAGGAGTACATGGTGGGTTGTCTCATTGCAGCCGTCTTCAGGAACTGAGTTCTGTGTTTGTGATCCATGACCAGTTACTACCACACATTGGGTTCCGATAACTCGACCCCTCTCGACTTATTAATCAACATGATCTCTGTCCAGGAGTTGCAACTAGTTTCTGGTGTTTGTAGGTAGTGTTAGTAGTCTACCAAGTGGCACCCGGTACAGGTGGGCTTGGGACAGACTAGGCACAGTGGCACGCTGTACCAAGTGGCACCCGGATGGTGGGCTTGGGAACCCTGCTCACATCGTTTGGGGCCGTGAGCGACACCCCGGCCGGATCTCCTTGCGGATGGAACCCGAATAGGCGATAAACCTGGACTAGAGACTTGTTCGGTTAGTCAGGTCGTGGCCGACTCCCTCGCCCGGCTTCCGCTTGAAGGTTGCCGAGGTACATGACGTGTACAGGGCGATAAGTGGCGAAAGCGTGTGTGAAGAAGTACACCCCTGCAGGGTTATCATTATCTATTCGAATAGCCGGATTCCTCGGATATGGAAACTTGGACCCCTTGTACAGTTCATAGACAAGTGAAAGTGGATACTCTAAAATACGCAAGATAAGCGTGAGTGCTATGGATGGCGTTCTCGTAGGGAGACGGGAGCGGATCCATAGTGGTGTATTGATATGGTGAATATGTGGACTCGTGTGCGCCACCTCAAAAGAGTTACTTGCAGTCGTAGTTCAGGTTAGCCACCGAGTCAAAGCTGGCTTGCTGCAGTTAAACTCCACCACCCCCTTTGTTGATAATGATGCATATGTAGATAGATCTGATGTAAGTCTTGCTGGGTACATTTGTACTCACGTTTGCCTATTTTATGTTTTTGCAGAGAGACTTCAGTCTCACTAGTAGTTCCGCTTGGACTTCGACGTTTAGTTTGTTACCTCAGCTACGATCTTGTGCCCTCGGCAGGATCTGGTAGATAGTCAGGCTTCTCAGCCTTTTTCATTTCTAGATGTCTGTACTCAGACATGTTAAGCTTCCGCATGTGCTTTGATTTGTATGCTCTGAGTGTTGGGTCATGAGACCCATGATTGTAATATCTCGCTCCTCGGAGCCTATTGAATAAACTACTTGAGTCGTAGAGTCATTTTGTGATGCCATGTTGTATTGCACATATCGAGCATATTGTGTGTATGTTATTGAAATGCTTGGTATGTGTGGGATCTGACAACCTAGTTGTTTATCCTTGGTAGCCTCTCTTACCGGGAAATGTCTCCTAGTGTTTCCACTGAGCCATGGTAGCTTGCTACTGCTCCGGAACACTTAGGCTGGCCGGCATGTGTCCTTCTTCGTTCCTGTGTCTGTCCCTTCGGGGAAATGTCACGCGATGAATACCGGAGTCCTGTTAGCCCGCTACAGCCCGGTTCACCGGAGTCCTGCTAGCCCAGTGCTACAGCCCGGATTCACTCGCTGATGACCGACACGTTCGATGTTGGGTCATGGATGCCTGTCCCTGTAAGTTAGTGCCACTTTGGGTTTACGACTAGCCATGTCAGCCCGGGCTCCTTATCATATGGATGCTAGCGACACTATCATATACGTGTGCCAAAAGGCGCAAACGGTCCCGGGCAAAGGTAAGGCGACACCCGTGGGAATACCGTGCGTGAGGCCGCAAAGTGATATGAGGTGTTACATGCTAGATCGATGTGGCATTGAGTCGGGGTCCTGACAGCGTTGGTATCAGAGCTTGACTGCCTGTAGGATTACCAAGCCAAACTGGTCGAAGTTGAGTCTAGAAATTCTTTAGTTATATAAGGGAATTGATTGTGGGATGGAACGTAAGGCTCTTTTACTCCTTATACCTTATGCCTTCTGATCCGAGTCATCTTATCCTTCCTACGGGGTTAAGAACTAGGCCTTCGCTTTTTTCTATCAGGATCACGTGTTACTAATCCGTAGACTTATAGAATTGTTGGAATTAAGTCTCAGTTCAGTTTCTACTTCCGTATGTTAATTGTTGATCTCCAAACCTTATTATTGTGCTTCTGAGTGGTTATGCCACCATTTTGTTGGATGTCTCAAATCATTTGAGCATTTACAGCCGTTACGCTGTCCGAGTCATCCCAGGTTTCCAAAGAGTCTGATGCAATTGCAAAATCCTTTTCCTCTGGTTTCAATGTCTTTCTAGGCCAGGTTAATCACACAATTGTTGAGTTGAGGTACTCTACTGCCTCGACCTATATGTTGGAGCTGGTATTATGACCCTAGGTGTCTTAGGGGATCATCTAGTAATCTAGCAATGTTCTGTGTTCCCAGTGTGAAGATTCTGGCCATCATTCTCGAAAGCATCTCGTGGTGCTACTTAGTAGTAGGTATTCTATTCCTGGGTTTTGAACCCGAGATTCACTCTACTTACTTCATGTTGATAGTGTTTGCTAGTTCCTTTAGGATATTAGTAACCTTTGCGATAGTCCTCGAGGTTCGTGGTACATCCTTCTTCCAATTACCATGAACCATCCTTGGCAGGAGTTCCTTTGAACCAAAAGATGACAACAAGAGTGCTCTCTATGAGTTCTCCATGCTATATTGTGACTCTGCCAGCTCAACCGTTCTGCATGGGTTATCCGAAAGAATTAAGTTGAACTTGGTTCGACATACTAATCTATGCATCCACAACTCAGAAAGTTATATGTTCCTTTGAGTTGTCCCTCTTTAGTTGTCTACTGACCTTCGTCTATCAGTTGATAGTCAAGAGTATGCGTGCGTTCGTTTATCGATGCCTATTATTCTTGTGGTCCGTCAAGCCATTCTATTCCAGAATGACTAGGAGAAACAAACTCCAGTACCTTATCCATTTCCAGGATTGGGTCAAAGTAGTTGTATTCCGCAGATCAAATGCCAATCCAGCTTTTGGTTCTGTTCTACCTTGGAGTATTACCTCCTTTATGTCAGAATTGTCATGAGAACTGCATCAACTCTCATGAATTTTGACGTAGTGATACTTCTCACCATCATTAGTCATTCCTCGGTCTTCGTGTCGATGCAACCGGAATACCGACAGAAGAATTGTGATGTGTGAAATCAATACTCCTAGCAACCTCGTTGCTTGGTAGTTAAAGGACAATAATTTCATTCTTAGCGTGTTGGTTTTGAATCATCCTTCTAAGACTGATCGTGCTACCTAGTCCTTATTTCGGTACACCCTTCGATTGATGAGTTAGGATCTTGTCAAGTCCTCACTCATTTGATCATATCGTCTTACCCTCAAAAGCGAGATTGTTCTCGAGCTTAGTAACATACCGGTGGTTCATGATATTCCGAATTTCTTCTCGGAAGTATCACCAGGTTGTCGCCTGACCGCTATGTTGATCTCGTGATCAAGTTGGTTTATTCCTGTAAACCCCTATTTCTCCAAGAATCCGTGTTGGATACCCCTGAGCTAGTTGGTTAAGCTAGACAATAACTTGGAGAATTGGAAGATAAAAGCTTGCCTAACTTAGTTCGTTCCAAAGGGATATTCTGTGTAGTGTGTGTTGAAGAAAGAGGATATCTTCATCGATTGGTCCCTGTGATCAGTTGCTGGACCTATTGTCTTATCAATCCTTTGATTTGAGTGTGGGCTATCATCAATCAAATCAGTACCAACGATGCTCGTAATGTTGTATTACTCGTGGTTGATCCCTCGAGCATATACCATTACATCTTTTGGTCTGACCAATACTATCACCGTGTTCACATGATGGTGGAAGTCCAGTGATATGGAAATTACGATGAGTTATTGTTGAGCCCATCAGCAGCATTTTGTCTCCCCCATGATTCATGTTGAACATCAACCTAGTGTTGGAAACTTTTGTAGGCATTTTCTTCATGCCCCGTTCATGAAGTATATGCTGGATGAAAGAAGTGACTTTCTTTGATTCACGTGCATTTGATGTAAGTTGCCGCCGTGGGTTCGAGAAAGTTAGTTTTGCTTCCTCTGGAATCGTCCCAAGTCAGTCATGCATGTGCAAAGTATACTATGGTTTGGTAGATTAATTACCTCCACTCCATGTGTGTTCCGTAGCACCCCAAGCCACTGACTGATTTGTTCAGGAAAAGGAGTTGATGTGCTAATCCTAGGTCATGCACAAGACTTCGACATCCTCGATGATGGTTCCCAACCTGAACTCGGTAGTGTTTTATTGTAAGACTACCATGTGATCATGTTTGTCCGAGACAACATGTTCACATGTGTGTAGCAGACCCAGCTCATGTTTTGGAGCTTGCTATCGTAGTTCATCTCCCGAGAATCCCGCAACGTCATCTCGTCGATTTGTGTTGCAAACTTTCATTTTTCTTCCTAGACTCGATGAGTCTGGAATATCCTGACACCAACCAGATCTGAATCTCAGGCAGATATGATGGTTGGAACATTTTCCCAAGAACTATAATACTGATCCCTCGATAACTGGTAAAGTGGATGTCGTGGCCAGCACCACCCAGCCGAAGGACCTATTATTGTAGTATCTTGATTGAAGCAGTTGGCCACCTTCCCATAAGGACTTCATAGGATTTACTCCCTAGTTGTGCCTTATGATTTTTGTGTTCCCGAAGTCCGACCTTTTAGTTGATGTTCTAGATATCAAACCATATCTATGAATGGGTTACACTAGCACATCAAGGAGAACATTAGAAGCGGAGTGCTAAATGTCTCTCGGTCGATCATCCAGATTTTGTTTCCTTGGCCTCGCTCTGAGTGTTGGGTCATGAGACCCATGATTGTAATATCTCGCTCCTCGGAGCCTATTGAATAAACTACTTGAGTCGTAGAGTCATTTTGTGATGCCATGTTGTATTGCACATATCGAGCATATTGTGTGTATGTTATTGAAATGCTTGGTATGTGTGGGATCTGACAACCTAGTTGTTTATCCTTGGTAGCCTCTCTTACCGGGAAATGTCTCCTAGTGTTTCCACTGAGCCATGGTAGCTTGCTACTGCTCCGGAACACTTAGGCTGGCCGGCATGTGTCCTTCTTCGTTCCTGTGTCTGTCCCTTCGGAGAAATGTCACGCGATGAATACCGGAGTCCTGTTAGCCCGCTACAGCCCGGTTCACCGGAGTCCTGCTAGCCCAGTGCTATAGCCCGGATTCACTCGCTGATGACCGACACGTTCGATGTTGGGTCATGGATGCCTGTCCCTGTAAGTTAGTGCCACTTTGGGTTTACGACTAGCCATGTCAGCCCGGGCTCCTTATCATATGGATGCTAGCGACACTATCATATACGTGTGCCAAAAGGCGCAAACGGTCCCGGGCAAAGGTAAGGCGACACCCGTGGAAATACCGTGCGTGAGGCCGCAAAGTGATATGAGGTGTTACATGCTAGATCGATGTGGCATTGAGTCGGGTCCTGACAAAAACAAAAGTAAATATTACTACACTCTAGTCTCTTTGATTTGCAGGATTTTTAAAACAAGTTATAGGAAAACACATAATTATAATGGCATGTCCTCTTAAATCCTACAGGAGGAGATCAAAAAGTGTTCAGCCTCGCGGAGAAAATAAAAGAAATGTAAAAGGTTTGAACAACTAAAACATTCCTTCAAAATAGAGTTCTAGGCGATCCCTACGAATTTTCCTAAGGGTCCCAATCCTACGACGCAGACAGTCTACATAGGGGGAAATGCCTAGGGATCTAGATCCTCCAAAAGAAACTATGAAATTTCATTAAATAAAAGGACCCAGTAGGTGCTTCTTTTGTTTGGAATATTCCGAAGAATGGGAATAGGAAAAACACATACATGGGGGCAGGATTGCATGTGCAAAGTCTTTGATTGTGAAAACACGAGGATTTCCAGGTTTTGGTGTTTGGTTCGTATGAATAGGTAAAACACAGTGTAAAAACTTGTGGCATTTTGCCTTTTTCTTTTTTGTGCATAGAAATGTGGTTGAGGGTTGGGTGGATTGCGATTCCTTTGTTGTTCCTTTGGAACTCAAACCAAATGAAACTCTCCTCACTTTACCATATGACATTCCTTTCAATCAAATGGGCGAATAGTGTCACAAACAAACAAAACCACAGTTTATGTTGTTTTCCACTCTTCCTTGCTATGAATCAAGAGGCCCTTAGTGTTTAGCACATGTTTTGTTTCCATGTGCCATAAATGACATTGTTAGTTTGATTTGATAGGCCACACAATATATATAGTATTATAGTATTAAATATATCTGTTGCATTGCCTCAGAAAAAATATATGTTGCATGATTTCTATGGAATTTTTGGGTGCATATATCAATACCGCGTGCAGTCACACACACATACTCGTGTGACATCCTTGCCCGAACTAGTAGTACTACAATTCATTTACATTGTAAATTTTCAACGACGCTGTTTGTAGAAAGTAGTCCAACACATTCCTATAAATTTTGGAAGTCTTTAAAATTTATCTGTGAGCTGTCTTGCATTTTTCTCTAACTAGTAGTATCTCTTTAATTAATACTCCAATTGTTCACTTTTATAGATGTTACTCCTCTTATCCATATCAATTGTACCTTTTTTCTGATAGGCACATTTTAGTGTATTTGTTCACTTATTTTAGTCCGTATGTAGTCTATATTAAAATTTCCAAACATCTTATAAAAGTGAATCGGAGGGAGTATCAAAATTCCATTTGTTAAGTGTGGCGGTTCTATGGAAAGAATGATTATTGGCCCTCTGAATAAACACTCTCATGTTGCCTTTTCCGTCGGCATGCAGCTATACCATGCATGCACCTAATGCTATTGTCAGTGTCATCGGTACCACGTATCTGGGATCACTGTTCCGCGGTCTTCCCATATCGATCACACTTCACACCCCGGCATAGCCACCTAGCGATTGATGTGGATCTCTCTAGCCAGCAGTAGGTCGAGCTCGCACTTGGCAAACACGTCTGCCGGCACCACATCACACACTGCCAAGCAGTAGCACTCACACCACTATTCGAACCCACCTGTGAGCGCCCTTTCGAAGGGAAAAAAGAAAAGGAGGCGCCATTGCCATCGCCAATGAATGAGCGTGAACGAGGGCGGTCATGTGGCAGCCATGGCTTTTTGGCGCGCATGTTGCCTTGCCGGTGGGCGTCGGAGAGCGACGTGGTGCAGCACCGGTCCAGTCGTCCCTCTCAACGCAAGAGGGCCGGGCTATTGCAGCGGCTGGGAGCTCGCCCGTGCCAAACAGGCGTTGGTGTCACGGCCGTGGTGGTGTGTCTGGTGTTGACGATGTCGGAAGGAACGGGAAGATCGGCGAGCTAGCTAGTGTGCAGGCGAACCAATCCGTGGTTGGATGGTTAGGTGCACTGTAGTATCTTTGGTTCATCAGAGTTTAAATCTTGATGCTCGTATTTATCATGTATTATTTCAGAAATTTCGGCGACGCGCGTTTAGTAAGAACGGGAGAAGACGTTTTCGCCGACTACGAATTGTCTACGGTGATTTTATAAATATATTGGCCCAGTCTCTCGGAGATGCTTAGCTTACAGGGAGTGTCTATACCGTGTTAAAAAAAGCTAGCTAGTGTGCAGCGGAAGCGACCCTGGGTGTGCACTGTGGTGGCGTGGGTACGCGCGTGTTGCTGTCGCTGCGTGTTTAGCCGCGTATGGTATGGAGGTTGTGTGCTGCTCAAGACACGCTCGTAGGGAAGGAAAGCCTATAAACTAGGTCAAAGATGGCACTGGCAGTGATGGCGCACTCGTGATTTGATTTGTCGTTCGTTAATTACTCCATAAGCACCGTCTGATGAACGCCCGGACTTCCCATTATCGATAATAATATCGTCATCATGGGGCATGGCTACCTAGTAGTATATGTCAGGGTTAGCGGGATCATGTCGGCTTGTTAGCGTCCCATTGGTCCGCACAATTGATTAAGGTGGTTATCAAATGGGAAAAGGACCTGAGGGATTAAGTCGGATCGATGGAGCCACTCTCAAGAAATTGTGAAAGGCTGGTCGAGACAACTTGAAAACGAGAGATTGATTTTTTTTTCAACACAGCACAACGCAGATGCCCACATACACTCATCCTTATAAACGCACACATGTACACACTACCCCCTATGAGTATCTCGGATTGAACCGACACAACAATAATGAACAAACATCGCCGAAAAGTTAAAATAAATTCAAAAAAATGTGAAGTTAGTGCCAAGTCGATCAAAGACTAGAACGCCGAAGGGCTAGTTGCATCATAAGAAATCTAACCATCTGAGCTACACTCAACTTTAGGATACAAGGAAAGTTAAAAACTTCAAAGACACGATGCTCGTCTCATCCAGCCAGTCGGCCACAGGCAATGCAACACATGGGCACGATACTTGAGAAACCAGAGCACCCCAGCGCGGCCTCCAGCGCCCGAGAAGGAGAGGAGAGAAAAAGCTAGCGAGGCCAGCGGGAGCCCGTGGACAAAAGCGTTTATCCACCCCAGTACCCCACCCCAACCCAGCCCAGCCGATCAGAGATTGCCGGTTGAAAAGTTGCACCATAGTATCAAGTTATCAACCGACACGACTCCCTGGATCGACTGCCTCCGTCGTTATTCGTCAAGCTTTTGTCCAAAAGAACCATCTGCCGAGTTGAATTGACGAAAAAGACCATCTCTAAAAATAATTGACACAAAGGACCAGTTGTGCCGTGGCGGCAGGCGCACCAGCCGACACGTGGCCCCTGCCGCCACGCGCGGAGGCGGCCGGACCTGCCGCCACGACAGCAGGCGGCAACGCTGGAATTACCAGCTACCAGGCGAGTCCAGCTGTTGCAACGGAGTTTGGATGGGCTGGTGGGCCCTGCCGCCACACCCTGCGGCGGCATGTCTCGAGCAGCAGCAACTCCTCTCTCCCGTTCTGCTCTGTGTTCTTCCAGTGTTGTTAGCAAGTGTGAAATAGGCATGTTTGACTGAGATTTGAATCAATTTGAAGGCGGATTTTGAAGATATTGCAGTTGAAGAAAAGATAGATCACGATAAGATGTATCCATTTTTGTATCTTTTGCTCACATCCATGGTGGTTTTGCACTGTAGGATTAGTCTCTAACTTTCTATGCGCTGTTGTATTTGGCATTTGATAATAACTTTGGGAGTGGTTTGGAGCATTTAGAAAGTACAAAACGACCGTGCATGTAAGCAAAAAACATTTTTTTTTTTGCGGGTCATGTAAGCAAAAAACATAAAAATGGATAGATCTTAACTTGATCTATCTTTTCTTCAACTGCAACATCTTTAAAATCGGCCTTCAAATTGACTTAAATCTCAGTCAAACGTGCCTATTTTCACACGTGCTAACATCGAGTAGAACAGAGAGCAAGCAGTGCTCCTGCTGGAGACGTGCCGCCACAGGGTGTGGCGGCAGGGCCTACCAGCCCATCCAAATTCCGTCGCAGCAGCTGGCCTCGCCTGGTATTTGGTAATTCGAGCGCTGCCACCTGCTGTCGTGGCGGCAGGCCCTGCCGCCTCCGGACATGGCGGCAGGTGCCACGTGTCGGCTCGCGCGCCTGCCGCCACGCCCCAGCTGGTCTCTTTTGTCCATTCTTTTCAAAGATGGTCTTTCTCGTCAATTCGACACGGCAGGTGGTCCTTTTAAACAAAAAATCTCAAGCTCCGGGCCAATGCCAAAGCAAATCACAATGGCAGGCAGCTCTGCCGATCACATGAATTCGTTCCGGGGAGGGAGCCGACATGGGGGTCGGCCGTGGCCGTGGGCGCTGTGCCCTGATAGGCTGAGCCTGCGATGATGGATGGCTAGATCCGTTCTTCCTGTTTGCCGTGGGCGACGCGCGCGGTCCTGCATGCCGCATGCATGGACCAGGGGAGGATGTAGCTAAAGCTAGGGAGCGAATAATAAGACCGTTCATGCCGGGCGAACCAGCATAACGTCCCGACGCCGTACCGTAAGACCGTAACCACGTACGTGCGCGCGGGACCTCCCGATCCGTTCCCCGTACGTACGTGGTACGTTGCACGTAATATAGCCGCATCGATCGCCCGGCATGCATGGTCCAAGCACGCCGGTTATGCCCCCCGCCGCATTTACACGGGTGTCGCCGCCGCCGTCGCCGCCGGTGTACGTTATGCCATCTGTGTGTGCATGTGCTAGTTGCTGCTCAGATCCGCATGTACGTACCAGCTAGCTGTGCGTCTGACATTCTGGCTGGCTCAGCTCGCGCGCGTGATGGCATATTGACTTCTTGTCCCGTTGTCCGCTGGTATGGCATCCGCATCTGCTACACCCCGCCGTGCCTTGTTTCCGGTAAGAGCACCTATATCCGAGCGCCTCAAATTCGGCTCAAATATCCGGATTGACCGGCATCTCTCATATTCAGTCCAAATTTGAAGTGAATATGGGGCGTTTGGATGGATTGACGCTGGGATCTCACAGGAAAAGACTCCAAAACCCGGTGGTCCGAAACTCGTCTCCTCCGTCGGACCGAGGGCGTCACGTGGAGATGCTCCGGCGGACCGCGTAGTGCCTAAGCCCGACTATTTAAACCGATCGCCGGCATCGAAACCCTATCCGTGCATATTTTGCCCCACCCGTCCACTGACACCGCCACTTTTCACTTCACATCCGCCACCACTAGTATTCATGCTCTACACCGCCGGGTACAGAGCTATCATATCTAACGCCGGAGCGCCGACTGCGGCTCCTTGAGCAGATCTGGGCAAGGCGCGAACCTAGATCGCCGCGGGGCTACCTCCGGATGTAGTGGATCTGAAGGAGGACTTAGAGGAGGAGGCGGATGAGGTTGAGGAGGAGCCGGAGGAGGATGTGGGGGACGTTAGGGACACAGATTTGCAGGCGGAGTAGCAGGTCATCCTTGATTCCCTCCGCTCGCAGTCGGATGCAGAGGCCAGACGCCGTCGACGGCAGGAGATGAAGGCAGAGCACACCTCGGAGAAGCAGGAGATGCTTGCGTACATGGATGAGGTCGAGGAGGAGGAGCAGGAGCCCTCCTACGCGTCTGTCGACCCGGCGCCCTGCACCAACAACGTGGACATCTCCGACGGCAAATCGTAATTAGGGTGTTGTAGTACGTAGATTTATTTTTCATAATTTGTATGGATCTAGGAACTGAAATATAAAAGACTCGGTTATAAAGGAGCAAATTTGAGGCGTGACTGGTCAGTATCTGAAGACGCGTCCGGTCACGTCCACGGGCCCGGTCACGTCCAAGGGTGTTTGAAGGGGCGGATTTGTCAAATCCAACTGTAAATGATGTACATATGCTTGGCATCTTGGCGGCCTGCGGCACCTTGCCGTGGCCGTCGCCGCTGTCTAGAGCCGCGGCCTGATGCACGTCGGCGACCTCGCATGCATGATGCTTCGCGCGCCATGCGAGCGAGCGAGCGAGCCAGGCAGAGCGGATCGCAACCAGGAATTAAAGTGTCACGGTTCGGACGTCGTCGCCGGCAAACGGGTGGCGCCTGGTACCGATGGATCGATCGATCGCACAAACGCTTAATCATTGAGGACCCGGGTTGTAGTACAAACTCAGATGGAGTGAGAGTAAGCACATGTCTTTGTGCCTTGCTTAATTTCAAGATCAAGCAGCTACTTTCATCGATCGAACCGACATCGAGGGCCTGTTCAGTTGGGAGGGTTTGCCTTCTTGCGGAAAGGGCCGGGTTTTAGATGATCAGATGCAGGTTTTGCATGCCCAGCAACATGTAGATGGGGACCTCTACCTATTGGTTAGATGCTTGAATTTTTTTTGGAGCGTTAGATCTTCATTCAACGTCCACCAACAGACCATGCATTGTTCTTCTTCTTCTTCCTCCTCCTCTCCGGTGCCGTCAACAGACACTGGCCTAACCTCCTGCTCCCACTTTCCATCTATCGCGCTCGCCTCAGCCCCTTGTCCACCGTTATGTTGCTGTCGCCGCGGGCCCGCGGCCATCCCTCTAACACCCCTCCCGAACAGTCAAAACTCAGACTCGCTTCCGCCGTCCATGCCATGGCTCGCCGCGGCGTCGCCGGTCCCGGCCCATTCACGACTTGCAGTCACCGTAGAGAGTCCGCGGCCTCCCCGTCTCGCGCCCAGCGAAAAGCTGAAATCGACCGCCGCTTCGAAAATTTTGAGGCACATGATTGCTTACCAAAGGCATGTAAATTAGCAGAACGTTGCGAATTTACTGAGAGCAACAAAATAAAATCTTGTCTGTTGCTTCAAGTTACTACAACTGAAGCTCCCCAAAGCATAAAATGCAAGTGCCCACCCGGGCATCCCGCGTGGACCCGTGCAACAACGACGATCGATCCGTCGAGCTGCCCAGCTCGGAGCAAGAGAATCCGAGGCGTGGACGGCAAAAGCAGGATGGAGTCACATCATCGGAAGAGTACCACCTAATCATCCCTTGCATGCATAGGCATAGCCAGGTTAAAGTGAGACGTTATCTCAGAATATTTTGGGACAATCTGTAATCAATCTGTCAGATATATCCAACTATCTAAGATGGTGTTTAGTTGTCTAGTCCTAGGACTTTTTTTAGTCCCTAAGACTTTTTAAAAAAGACTCTCAAGGAGATGCTTCTAAATTTTTTTAGCAAAAAGTCTCAAAAAAGCCCCACCCTATTTGGTTTGCTAGGGACTTTTTTTAGTCCCAACACAAAAAAGTTCCTGAAACTAAACACCTCCTAAGCTACCCGTGAAATCAACATATATACGTGCCATGCTAGCTAGTGTGGTCGCTGCCCTAGATCTTTCAGCTGCACGTTACCGTTGTTGGCCCGTGTTTGGCTGCACACCCTGGTGATCGGTACTACTCGCCACCAAATTCTCAACTTGTCATTTTCTACTCCCAAAAGTTCACCAAGAATGAAAGCCGTTGGCTCTTTGTCTGAACAATACTCACGTAATAATACACAATGGAATGATAAAACTAGTTTGGTAAGCAACTTTTCTCTTATTATTAGAATTTGATAGTAGATCGCTTTGCTCTTAGATTGCGTGGCCCCCTACGTGATGGGACTACCCACTCCCTAGCTAGCTAGGTAGCTAGCCACATGCACCAAAAGTTTAAGCCAGTAGGACAGTTGGCATCACAAATCAGTCATTAGTGACAGCACAAACCACGAATCAGTCCTTAGTGACAGCAAAACCACATTCTTCCAGCTCCCTAATAATCCAGTGTTGTCATAGGTGGGCCCAAGCAACGTGATAATAATAACTTAAACAAAAGAGAGATGGGAAGTTGGACACATCACGCACGATGTACTTGTGTTTCGTCGGAAAAATAAAACACAAGCGTACCATTTATTTATTTATTCTTTTGCGGTTGAACACAAGCTTACCATGATATGCTTGTGCAGTTGTGCTTGAAGTTAACCAATAGCCGGAATGTTATATGCATGCGCCATGCAGGAGTGTTTGCATGGCTAGTCATCACCAGACTCACACGAGGAAGTGTTGTTGTGAAGGTTTGAGTGGATGGATACGTGATACGTGCATGTCTCCCGACTGGGGCAAAGCTACCCACGACCACTGCTGCACCATCGATCAAAAGGCACCGGCCAGCCAGCGTAGACAACTCCATCAACATATGATGGGTGCAGCAAAGGAACCCCCACTTCTCCGGCCACTAGCTAGCAGTGGCAGCTCAAAATCATGTGAGCCACCGTCCATGATAGCAGAGACGAGCAATGACCAGCGCTGTAGCAAGCAGAAGAAGAATCCACCGGCCGGTCAGTGAGCATCATCACCGGCAAACGCACAGAGCATATCAACGACTCGGCTGGCCCATTAGCGCTCTGCATTGTTTTTTTTACGTACAACTGGTTTTCTGGCCGTTTGTTTAAAAGATCGCTAAAATAACAAATGTCCAGGAAAATTTAAAAATTGCGGATTTCTAAGTACTTGGGCCTTCCCCTGCATACCTCAAGGCTCAAATGGGTTCATCTGCAACCTCTCATAGACAAAGCAATGGGCAAGCTTCCGGGATGGAAGAGAAAGAACCTTGCGAGGCTGGGAAGGGTCTCCTTGGCAAAGTCTGTGCTATGCGCCATGGCCACACATCATCTCATTGCGCTCCCTCTTCCGGCGTGGGCCAACCATAAGCTTAGCAAGATATCTCGCAACTTCATATGCAAGGCGACAATTCTGAGAATGCGACCGGAGGGCACTCCCTAGTAAACTGGAAGACGGTGTGCAGGTCGAAGGCCCTAGGTGGGCTGGGAATCACAGACCTAGAGAGGTTTGGTCGGGTTCTCCGCTTGCGCTGGCCATGGCTAATGTCGATCGACCCTGACCGTCAGTGGATGGGCTCTGCCCTACCCTGCGACGACTCGAATATGGCGCTATTCAGAGCTTCCACCTCCATCGTGCTGGGTAACGGCCACAAAGCTCTGTTCTGGCATGATGACTGGACCGGAAAGGGTCCCCTAAGGATGCTGGCTCCCGGATTATACAAAATCGCCACAAGAAAGCAGAGAATAGTGTCCAAGGAGATGCACGAGGATAACTGGATTAGATCGGTCGCCCGCCTTCAGTCCCCCATTCACCTGCAGGAATTCATCTCGATAGCATCTCTGATCTCCCAGGTTACACTGTCTACGGACAGGGAGGACTCCATCTCCTGGCGTTGGACTACAAATGGAATCTACTCCGCGGCTTCGGCATATACAACCCAATTCTCCGGCTCCTTCCCCAGGTTCTCGCCGACGAAGATTTGGGAGGCACACACGGAACCCAAATGCAAGCTCTTTTCCTGGCTGGTGCTCCATGGCAAGATCCTCACGATCGACATGCTCGCTATTCGCGGATGGCCGCACGATCCTACATGCCCGTTGTGTCTGGGAGCACCAGAGATGGCAACTCACCTCTGCAAAGACTGCCCATTAGCGATTGCGTTTTGGTCGCATGTTCAGGCATGGAACGGGGAGGTGCCGACGAACACGATGACAATTCCACCTCCCATGGGAGTCTCCGACTGGTGGGATCGACTCATATGTCCCCTGTCCAAGGACGAAAGACGCCAGCGTAGCGGTCACTTCCTCTACACCATTTGGAATATCTGGAAGGAGTGCAACCGCCGGATATTCATCGGCACCTGCCTCACTCACCTGGAGGTGGCGGCCATCGCGCTCGACGACATAAGAATGCAGGCTTGCGCCTTTGGCAGGGCACAAGTGGCGACTGACATTGGGTGATTTGGTTCACTTAGCATACCACAACGGTCCTTATAGGGGTTTCGTCAGGTTTCCCTGGAAAAACCTATCGTCTTTGTACATAAACCCTCTTTTTCGTCTGTAATGAAAAGGCAGTGCTCTTGCCGGTTCCTCAAAAAAAATTGTTCACGAAAAGTATTTAAAATTTAGAATTATTTATAAAAACGTTCTAGTTTTTGGGGAAAATCCTGAAATTCTAAAAAGTTTCAAGAATTAAAAAATATTTTCGAAATATTTTCTCAGTTTTTAGAAAAAACATTAATATAAAAATATTAGCAATTTTTGGAAAATTTATCAAATTTAATTATTACTAAATATTAGACGTATCTTTTAGGAAAAGTAAATATTTTCAAAACATTGTGGACAATTTCCAAAAAAAATAACGTTTTTAGAATTTCTGGCTTTTTTAAAAACTGCAAACATTAAAAAAAATAAACTATGAAAGGAAAGAAAACAAAAAAAGGAAAACAAAAGGAAACAAAAGAAAACAAAACATGGTAGGGAAAAACATAAAAAGAAACGAAAGAAAATTGAAGACAAACCTTGTAGCAGTTTTCTAAAACCTGAAAGGCCAAACCCAGAACCATCCCAAAATTGTGACAAACTGTAGGAAATGCAAATTATCGCTACCAGGGATGAATTATGGACATCGGAGGGCTCCATTTACACTGGGATCGGTATGTAGTGGGGTACGGGGGGTGGCAGCAGCAGTTCATTTTTCCAATCTTGTGGAACTGCAATCGCCAGGGAACGTAGTGGGTAGCAAGCGACAATAGTTTGTTTTTTCACTTTTGGGAAACTGCAATCGCCAGTGAATGTAGTGGGTAGGCAGCGACAAGAGTTTGTTTTTTCACTCTTGGGGAACTGCAATCGCCAGTGAATGTAATGGGTACACGCGACACTAGTTACTACCCCCTCCTTCCTTGCCCGCTGCATGTCCGGCAGAACATGTCTTCTTGACGCATTCAAACGCCTTCATTAAATCTGTTTGAAAGTCGAGAAACCTATTCTGGCCACATGTCCGTTCACGAGCGGATTGACATTAAACACAATAACCCAGTAGACGAAACGATTCCCATAATAAATACTCCCTCCTTCCATCTATATAGGGCCTAATGCGTTTTTCAAGACGACCTTTGACTATTGACAAAATTAATAGTACATGACATGCATAATGTGAAAAGTATATCATTGAAATCTACTTTCACATACGAATTTGGCGGTATGCGTTGTGTAAGTTGCATGTCATATATTGTTGCTCTAACATTTGGTCAAAGTTAGCTTCGAAAAACGTATTAGGCCCTATATAGATGAAAGGAGGGAGTACAACAAAGATGTCTATGCATCTCAGTTATTCACAAATCAACGCCAATAGTTACTTTACAACTGAAACAAAATTGCGATAATGTGTGCAAATAAAGAGAAATTGACCGATGCTTCTCTCAGCACACATAAACCTAATTTATGTAAGCATATGATTCAAGAATTTGCTGCAACACTAAAAGCACTGTCGTTTACAGGCACACATGTCAAACATTGGCACATGAACATGTTCTGGGTCGCTGGGGGCACAAACACTACCAATGTCTGAATAAGCTGACCGCCAAGAAATTGTGGAATGCTTTCACCATCACAACATTCGTAGCTGAGTAACCATATTTGCACAGATAAATAAAAAAATATGATTACTATAATAATGACACTAGTTGATGAAACATACACTAATAAATAGAAGCAACTTTATTTTCTTAATGAGAAAAGATTGTGATATAATAGGTTTATAAAAAAATACAATAGTAGTATAGTATGACATAGCATGATCATGGGGATGAAGGACATTACTAATCTGTGTGAGATGACTTTGTGAGACCAAGTTATTCTTCTGGTCCCTATATCTTGCCATGAAGGCAATTCGTCGAAAACTATGAACAACTTCAGTGTGTGAAAGTGCAACTAATCCCTGGGTGGTTTTGGTAATTATTAACAACATATAGCTCATTAAACTAATATCCATTCAAGATAATCTTTTCAGAAAGTTCAATGATTGGCATGGCATGAACTAGAGATATGGACTCCTCAAAATGCTAAGGACACATATTTGCACAAGCTCAAGACTCTACATTTTTATTTTAGTGATCCAAGACCACATTGAGTCCATAGGAAAAGCCAATACTATTAAAAGGGGATGAGGTGTTGCTTAATGGTTTGCTTGCTCAAAATGCTTAACGATATGCTCCAAAAGCCCTCAACCACTTTCTCATATCCACATATGTCCCAAACCAAAAGTCAAACTTGGCCCCATGATTTGATCTACCCGGCGCCACCGAGTTCATTTGACATAGCCACAACTAGAAACCCTAATCAGTTCGGTCTCACCGATAGGGATCTCGGTCTCACCGAGATGGGACTACAAACTCTTTGTTTCCATTCATAACGTTTGGGTCTAACCGATATGAGCGATCGGTCCCACCAAGTTCGCAATGCAAACTCTCTGTTTCCTTTTTGTAACATTTCGATCTCACCGAAATGAGCGATCGGTCCCAACGAGTTTGCCTGACCAACTCTCTGTTTGCCTATTACTGAAATCGCTCTCACCAAGTTCATGTGATCGGTCTCTCCGAGATCAACTTATGCCCTAACCCTAACAAAATCAATCCCACTGAGTTGTTCATGTCGGTCCCACCGAAAAGCCTAACATTCACATTTTGGACTGAATCGGCCTGACCGAGTTTCACTATTCGGTCCCACAGAGTTTGGTAAATTGTGTGTAACAGTTAGATTTTGTGTGGAGGCTATATATACCCCTCCACCCTTCCTCCATTCATGGAGAGAGCAATCAGAACATGCCTACACTTCGACTACTCATTTTTTGAGAGAGAACTACCTACTCATGTGTTGAGACCAAGACATTCCAATCCAATCATAAGAATCTTGATCTCTAACCTTCCCCAAGTTGCTTTCCACTCAAATCATCTTTCCATCATATCCAAATCTATGAGAGAGAGTTGAGTGTTGGGGAGACTATCATTTGAAGCACAAGAGCAAGGAGTTCATCATCGACACACCATCTATTTCCTTTCGGAGAGTGGTGTCTCCTAGATTGGTTAGGTGTCACTTGGAAGCCTCCGTCAAGATTGTGGAGTTGAACCAAGGAGTTTGTAAGGGCAAGGAGATCGCCTACTTCGTGAAGATCTAAACAAGTGAGGCAAGTACTTCATGGACGATGGCCATGGTGGGATAGGCAAGGTTGCTTCCTCGTGGACCCTTCGTGGGTGGAGCCCTCCTGGACTCGCGCAACCGTTACCCTTCGTGGGTTGAAGTCTCCATCAACGTGGATGTACGATAGCACCACCTATTGGAACCACGCCAAAAATCTCCGTGTCTACATTGTGTTTGCTCTCCTCAAACTCCTCCCATTTACCTTCATATGCAATGGTTTTACATTCCGCTGCTATACTCTTAGAATTTGATATGTCCATTTTGCATCATGCTTTTATATCGATATTTATTGCATTATGGGCTGTTATTACACATTATGTCACAATACTTATGCCTATTCTCTCTTATTTTACAAGGTTCACATGAAGAGGGAGAATGCCGGCAACTGGGATTCTGGGCTGGAAAAGGAGCAAATATTAGATACCTATTCTGCACAGCTCCAAAAGTCCTGAAACTTCACGGAAGACGTTTTCAGAATATATAAAAAATACTCAGCGGAAGAGATTCACCAGGGGCCACACCCTGCCCACGAGGGTGGGGGGCGCGCCCTACCCCCCTGGGCGCGCCCCCTACCACGTGGGCCCCCTGGTGGCCCTCCGGTGGCCATCTTTTGCTATATGAAATCTTTCGATGGAAAAAAATAAGTAGCCATCTTCTCGGACGAAACTCCGCCGCCACGAGGCGGAACCTTAGCGGAACCAATCTAGGGTTCTGTCGGAGCTGTTCTGCCGGGGAAACTTCCCTCCCGAAGGGGGAAATCATCGCCATCGTCATCACCAACGCTCATCTCATCAGGAGAGGGCAATCTCCATCAACATCTTCATCAGCACCATCTCCTTTGAAAACCCTAGTTCATCTCTTGTATCCAATTCTTGTCTCCAAGCCCGGGATTGGTGCTAGTAGGTTGCTAGTAGTGTTAATTACTCCTTGTAGTTGATGCTAGTTGGTTTAATTGGTGGAAGATCATATGTTCAGATCCTATATGCATATTAATACCCCTCTGATTATGAACATGTTTATGCTTTGTGAGTAGTTACGTTTGTTCCTGAGGACATGAGAGAAGTCTTGCTATTAGTAGTCATGTGAATTGGTATTCGTTCGATATTTTGATGAGATGTATGTTGTCTCTCCTCTAGTGGTGTTATGTAAACGTCGACTACATGATACTTCACCATTATTTGGGCCTAGAGGAAGGCATTGGGAAGTAATAAGTAGATGATGGGTTGCTAGAATGACAGAAGCTTAAACCCTAGTTTATGCGTTGCTTCGTAAGGGGCTGATTTGGATCCATATGTTTCATGCTATGGTTAGGTTTACCTTAATACTTCTGTTGTAGTTGCGGATGCTTACAATAGAGGTTAATCATAAGTGGGATGCTTGTCCAAGTAAGGACAATACCCAAGCACCGGTCCACCCACATACCAAATTATCAAAGTACCGAACGCGAATCATATGAGCGTGATGAAAACTAGCTTGATGATATTCCCATGTGTCCTCGGGAGCGCTTTTCTCTATATAAGAGTTTGTCCAGGCTTGTCCTTTGCTACAAAAAGGATTGGGCCACCTTGCTGCACTTTATTTACTTTTGTTACTTGTTGCTCGTTACAAATTATCCTATCACAAAACTTGAAGGAAATATGCCCTAGAGGCAATAATAAAGTTATTATTTATTTCCTTATATCATGATAAATGTTTATTATTCATGCTAGAATTGCATTCCGGAAACATAATACAAGTGTGAATACATAGACAAACAGAGTGTCACTAGTATGCCTCTACTTGACTAGCTCGTTAATCAAAGATGGTTATGTTTCCTAACCATGAACAAGGAGTTGTTATTTGATTAACGGGATTACATCATTAAGTGAATGATCTGATTGACATGACCCATTCCATTAGCTTAGCACTTGATCGTTTAGTGTGTTGCTATTGCTTTCTTCATGACTTATACATGTTCCTGTAACTATGAGATTATGCAACTCCCGTTTACCGGAGGAACACTTTGGGTGCTACCAAACGTCACAACATAACTGGGTGATTATAAAGGAGTACTACAGGTGTCTCCAAAGGTACATGTTGGGTTGGCGTATTTCGAGATTAGGTTTTGTCACTCCGATTGTTGGAGAGGTATCTCAGGGCCCTCTCGGTAATACACATCACTTAAGCCTTGCAAGCATTGCGACTAATGAGTTAGTTGCGGGATGATGTATTACAGAACGAGTAAAGAGACTTGCCAGTAACGAGATTGAACTAGGTATGGGATACCGACGATCGAATCTCGGGCAAGTAACATACCGATGACAAAGGGAACAACATATGTTGTTATGCGGTCTGACCGATAAAGATCTTCGTAGAATATGTAGGAGCCAATATGGGAATCCAGGTCCTGCTATTGGTTATTGACCGGAGACGTATCTCGGTCATGTCTACATTGTTCTCGAACCCGTAGGGTCCGCACGCTTAAGGTTACGATGACAGTTATATTATGAGTTTATGCATTTTGATGTACCGAAGGTTGTTCGGAGTCCCGGATGTGATCACGGACATGACGAGGAGTCTCGAAATGGTCGAGACATAAAGATTGATATATTGGAAGCCTATGTTTGGATATCGGAAGTGTTCCGGGTAAAATCGGGATTTTACCGGAGTACCGGGAGGTTACCGGAACCCCCCGGGGAGCTAGATGGGCCTTAATGGGCCTTAGTGGAAAAGAGAAGAGGCAGCCCATAGTGGTCCGCGCGCCCCTCCCCTCCCTTGGTCCGAATTGGACAAGGAGAGGGGGCCGGCCCCTCTCTCTCTTTTCCCCCCTCCGCGAGTCCTATTCCAACTAGGATTGGGGGGGGGGGAATCCTACTCCCAGAGGGAGTAGGACTCTCCTGGCACGCCCTATGTGGCCGGCCGGCCTCCCCCCTTTAGTCCTTTATATACGGAGGCAGGGGCACCCCAGAGAAACACAAGTTGATCCACGTGATCTTATTCTTAGCCGTGTGCGGCGCCCCCAGCCACCATAGACCTCGATAATATTGTAGCGGTGCTTAGGCGAAGCCCTGCTGCAGTAGTACATCAAGATCGTCACCGCGCCGTCGTGCTGATGGAACTCTTCCCCGACACTTTGCTGGATCGGAGTCCGGGGATCGTCATCGAGCTGAACGCGTGCTAAAACTCGGAGGTGCCGTAGTTTCGGTGCTTGATCGGTCGGGTCGTGAAGACGTACGACTACATCAACTAAACGCTTCCGTTGTCGATCTACCGGGTACGTAGATCACACTCTCCCCTCGTTGCTATGCATCACCATGATCTTGCGTGTGCGTAGGAATTTTTTTGAAATTACTACGTTCCCCATCAGTGGCATCCGAGCCTAGGTTTTATATGTTGATGTTATATGCACGAGTAGAAGACAAGTGAGTTGTGGGCGATATAAGTCATACTGATTACCAGCATGTCATACTTTGATTCGGCGGTATTGTTGGATGAAGCGGCCCAGACCGACATTACGCGTACGCTTACGCGAGACCGGTTCTCCCGACGTGCTTTGCACAGAGGTGGCTTGCGGGTGACAGTTTCTCCAACTTTAGTTGAACCAAGTGTGGCTACGCCCGGTCCTTGCGAAGGTTAAAACAACACCAACTTGACAAACTATCGTTGTGGTTTTGATGCGTAGGTAAGATTAGTTCTTGCTTAAGCCCGTAGCAGCCACGTAAAACTTGCAACAACAAAGTAGAGGACGTCTAACTTGTTTTTGCAGGGCATGTTGTGATGTGATATGGTCAAGACATGATGCTGAATTTTATTGTATGAGATGATCATGTTTTGTAACCGAGTTATCGGCAACTGGCAGGAGCCATATAGTTGTCGCTTTATTGTATGCAATGCAATCGCGATGTAATGCTTTACTTTATCACTAATCGGTAGCGATAGTCGTGGAAGCACAAGCTTGGCGAGACGACAACGATGCTACGATGGAGATCAAGGTGTCGCGCCGGTGACGGTGGTAATCACGACGGTGCTTCGGAGATGGAGATCACAAGCACAAGATGATGATGGCCATATCATATCACTTATATTGATTGCATGTGATGTTTATATTTTATGCATCTTATCTTGCTTTGATTGACGGTAGCATTATAAGATGATCTCTCACTAATTATCAAGAAGTGTTCTCCCTGAGTATGCACCGTTGCGAAAGTTCTTCGTGCTGAGACACCACGTGATGATCGGGTGTGATAGGCTCTACGTTCAAATACAATGGGTGCAAAACAGTTGCACACGCGGAATACTCAAGTTATACTTGACGAGCCAAGCATATACAGATATGGCCTCGGAACACGGAGACCAAAAGGTCGAGCGTGAATCATATAGTAGATATGATCAACATAGTGATGTTCACCAATGAAACTACTCCATCTCACGTGATGATCGGACATGGTTTAGTTGATTTGGATCACGTAATCACTTAGAGGATTAGAGGGATGTCTATCTAAGTGGGAGTTCTTTAAGTAAATTAACTGAACTTAAATTTATCATGAAACTTAGTACCTGATAAGTATCTTGCTTGTTTATGCTTGATTGTAGATAGATGGCTTGTGCTGTTGTTCCGTTGAATTTTAATGCGTTCCTTGCGAAAGCAAAGTTGAAAGATGATGGTAGCAATTACACGGACTGGGTCCGTAACTTGAGGACTATCCTCATTGCTGCACAGAAGAATTACGTCCTGGAAGCACCGCTGGGTGCCAGGCCTGCTGCTGGAGCAACACCGGATGTTATGAATGTCTGGCAGAGCAAAGCTGATGACTACTCAATAGTTCAGTGTGCCATGCTTTACGGCTTAGAATCAGGACTTCAACGACGTTTTGAACGTCATGGAGCATATGAGATGTTCCAGGAGTTGAAGTTAATATTTCAAGCAAATGCCCGGATTGAGAGATATGAAGTCTCCAATAAGTTCTATAGCTGTAAGATGGAGGAGAACAGTTCTGTTAGTGAGCATATACTCAAAATGTCTGGGTATAATAATCACTTGATTCAATTGGGAGTTAATCTTCCAGATGATTGCGTCATTGACAGAATTCTCCAACCACTTCCACCAAGCTACAAGAGCTTCGTGATGAACTATAATATGCAAGGGATGAATAAGACTATTCCCGAGCTCTTCGCAATGCTGAAAGCTGCGGAGGTAGAAATTAGAAGGAGCATCAAGTGTTGATGGTCAACAAGACCACTAGTTTCAAGAAAAAGGGCAAAGGGAAGAAGAAGGGAAACTTCAAAAAGAACAGCAAGCAAGTTGCTACTCAAGAGAAGAAACCCAAACCTGGACCTAAGCCTGAAACTGAGTGCTTCTACTGCAAGCAGACTGGTCACTAGAAGTGGAACTGCCCCAAGTATTTGGCGGATAAGAAGGATGGCAATGTGAACAAAGGTATATGTGATATACATGATGTGTACCTTACTAATGCTCGCAGTAGCACCTGGGTATTTGATACCGGTTCTGTTGCTAATATTTGCAACTCAAAACAGGGACTATGGATTAAGCGAAGATTGGCTAAGGACGAGGTGACGATGCGCGTGGGAAACAGTTCCAAAGTCGATGTGATCGCAGTCGGCACGCTACCTCTACATCTACCTTCGGGATTAATATTAGACCTAAATAATTGTTATTTGGTGCCAGCGTTAAGCATGAACATTATATCTAGATCTTGTTTGATGCGAGACGGTTATTCATTTAAATCTGAGAATAATGGTTATTCCATTTATATGAGTAATATCTTTTATGGTCATGCACCCTTGAAGAGTGGTCTATTCTTATTGAATCTCGATAATAGTAACACACATATTCATAATGTTGAAGCCAAAAGATGCAGAGTTGATAATGATAGTGCAACATATTTGTGGCACTGCCGTTTAGGTCATATCGTGTAAAGCGCATGAAGAAACTCCATACTGATGGACTTTTGGAACCACTTGATTATGAATCACTTGGTACTTGCGAACCGTGCCTCATGGGAAAGATGACCAAAACACCATTCTCCAGTGCTATGGAGAGAGCAACAGATTTGTTGGAAATCATACATATAGATGTATGTGGTCCGATGAATATTGAGGCTCGTGGCGGATATCGTTATTTTCTCACCTTCACAGATGACTTAAGAAGATATGGGTATATCTACTTAATGAAACACAAGTCTGAAACGTTTGAAAAGTTCAAAGAATTTCAGAGTGAAGTTGAAAATCATCGTAACAAGAAAATAAAATTTCTACGATCTGATCATGGAGGAGAATATTTGAGTTACGAGTTTGGTGTACATTTGAAAAATTGTGGAATAGTTTCGCAACTCACGCCACCCGGAACACCACAGCGTAATGGTGTGTCCGAACATCGTAATCGTACTTTACTAGATATGGTGCGATCTATGATGTCTCTTACTGATTTACCGCTATCGTTTTGGGGATACGCTCTAGAGACAGCCGCATTCACGTTAAATAGGGCACCATCAAAATCCGTTGAGACGACGCCTTATGAACCGTGGTTTGGCAAGAAACCAAAGTTGTCATTTCTGAAAGTTTGGGGCTGCGATGCTTATGTGAAAAAGCTTCAACCTGATAAGCTTGAACCCAAATCGGAGAAATGTGTCTTCATAGGATATCTAAAGGAGACTATTGGATACACCTTCTATTACAGATCCGAAGGCAAGACTTTTGTTGCTAAATTTGGAAACTTTCTAGAGAAGGAGTTTCTCTCGAAAGAAGTGAGTGGGAGGAAAGTAGAACTTGACGAGGTAACTGTACCTGCTCCCTTATTGGAAAGTAGTACATCATAGAAAACTGTTTCTGTGACACCTACACCAGTTAGTGAGGAAGCTAATGATGATGATCATGAAACTTCAGAACAAGATACTACTGAACCTCGTAGATCAACCAGAGTAAGATCCGCGCCAGAGTGGTACGGTAATCCCGTTCTGGAAGTCATGATACTAGATCATGATGAACCTACAAACTATGAAGAAGCAATGGTGAGCCCAGATTCCGCAAAGTGGCTTGAAGCCATGAAATCTGAGATGGGATCCATGTATGAGAACAAAGTATGGACTTTGGTTGACTTGCCCGATGATCGGCAAGCAATTGAGAATAAATGGATCTTCAAGAAGAAGACTGACGCTGACGGTAATATTACTGTCTACAAAGCTCGACTTGTCGCAAAAGGTTTTCGACAAGTTCAAGGGATTGACTACGATGAGACCTTCTCACCCGTAGCGATGCTTAAGTCTGTCCGAATCATGTTAGCAATTGCCGCATTTTATGATTATGAAATTTGGCAGATGGATGTCAAAACTGAATTCCTGAATGGATTTCTGGAAGAAGAGTTGTATATGATGCAACCAGAAGGTTTTGTCGATCCAAAGGGAGCTAACAAAGTGTGCAAGCTCCAGCGATCCATTTATGGACTGGTGCAAGCCTCTCAGAGTTGGAATAAACGTTTTGATAGTGTGATCAAAGCATTTGGTTTTATACAGACTTTTGGAGAAGCCTGTATTTACAAGAAAGTGAGTGGGAGCTCTATAGCATTTCTGATATTATATGTAGATGACATATTACTAATTGGGAATGATATAGAATTTCTGGATATCATAAAGGGATACTTGAATAAGAGTTTTTCAATGAAAGACCTCGGTGAAGCTGCTTACATATTAGGCATTAAGATCTATAGAGATAGATCAAGACGCTTAATTGGACTTTCACAAAGCACATACCTTGACAAAATTTTGAAGAAGTTCAAAATGGATCAAGCAAAGAAAGGGTTCTTGCCTGTGTTACAAGGTGTGAAGTTGAGTAAGACTCAATGCCTGACCACCGCAGAAGATAGAGAGAATATGAAAGATGTTCCCTATGCTTCAGCCATAGGCTCTATCATGTATGCAATGCTGTGTACCAGACCTGATGTGTGCCTTGCTATAAGTCTAGCAGGGAGGTACCAAAAATCCAGGAGTGGATCACTGGACAGCGGTCAAGAACATCCTGAAGTACCTGAAAAGGACTAAGGATATGTTTCTCGTATATGGAGGTGACAAAGAGCTCATCGTAAACGGTTACGTTGATGCAAGCCTTGACACTGATCCGGATGATTCTAAATCGCAAACCGGATACGTGTTTACATTAAACGGTGGAGCTGTCAGTTGGTGCAGTTCTAAACAAAGCGTTGTAGCGGGATCTACATGTGAAGCAGAGTACATAGCTGCTTCGGAAGCAGCAAATGAAGGAGTCTGGATGAAGGAGTTCATATCCGATCTAGGTGTCATACCTAGTGCATCGGGTCCAATGAAAATCTTTTGTGATAATACTGGTGCAATTGCCTTGGCAAAGGAATCCAGATTTCACAAGAGAACCAAGCACATCAAGAGACGCTTCAATTCCATTCGGGATCTAGTCCAGGTGGGAGACATAGAGATTTGCAAGATACACACGGATCTGAATGTTGCAGACCCATTGACTAAGCCTCTTCCACGAGAAAAACATGATCAACACCAAGGCTCCATGGGTGTGAGAATCATAACTGTGTAATCTAGATTATTGACTCTAGTGCAAGTGGGAGACTGAAGGAAATATGCCCTAGAGGCAATAATAAAGTTATTATTTATTTCCTTATATCATGATAAATGTTTATTATTCATGCTAGAATTGTATTAACCGAAAACCTAATACATGTGTGAATACATAGACAAACAGAGTGTCACTAGTATGCCTCTACTTGACTAGCTCGTTAATCAAAGATGGTTATGTTTCCTAACCATGAACAAGGAGTTGTTATTTGATTAACGGGATTACATCATTAAGTGAATGATCTGATTGACATGACCCATTCCGTTAGCTTAGCACTTGATCGTTTAGTATGTTGCTATTGCTTTCTTCATGACTTATACATGTTCCTGTAACTATGAGATTATGCAACTCCCGTTTACCGAAGGAACACTTTGGGTGCTACCAAACGTCACAACATAACTGGGTGATTATAAAGGAGTACTACATGTGTCTCCAAAGGTACATGATGGGTTGGCGTATTTTGAGATTAGGTTTTGTCACTCCGATTGTCGGAGAGGTATCTCAGGGCCCTCTCGGTAATACACATCACTTAAGCCTTGCAAGCATTGCGACTAATGAGTTAGTTGCGGGATGATGTATTACAGAACGAGTAAAGAGACTTGCCAGTAACGAGATTGAACTAGGTATGGGATACCGACGATCGAATCTCGGGCAAGTAACATACCGATGACAAAGGGAACAATGTATGTTGTTATGTGGTCTGACCGATAAAGATCTTCATAGAATATGTAGGAGCCAATATGGGCATCCAGGTCCCGCTATTGGTTATTGACCGGAGACGTATCTCGGTCATGTCTACATTGTTCTCGAACCCGTAGGGTCCACACGCTTAAGGTTACGATGACAGTTATATTATAAGTTTATGCCTTTTGATGTACCGAAGGTTGTTCGGAGTCCCGGATGTGATCACGGACATGACGAGGAGTCTCGAAATGGCCGAGACATAAAGATTGATATATTGGAAGCCTATGTTTGGATATCGGAAGTGTTCCGGGTAAAATCGGGATTTTACCGGAGTACCGGGAGGTTACCGGAACCCCCCGGGGAGCTAGATGGGCCTTAATGGGCCTTAGTGGAAAAGAGAAGAGGCAGCCCATAGTGGGCCGCGTGCCCCTCCCCTCCCTTGGTCCGAATTGGACAAGGAGAGGGGGCCGGCCCCTCTCTCTCTTTTCCCCCTCCGCGAGTCCTATTCCAACTAGGATTGGGGGGTGGGGGAATCCTACTCCCAGAGGGAGTAGGACTCTCCTGGCGCGCCCTATGTGGCCGGCCGGCCTCCCCCCTTTAGTCCTTTATATACGGAGGCAGGGGCACCCCAGAGAAACACAAGTTGATCCACGTGATCTTATTCTTAGCCGTGTGCGGCGCCCCCAGCCACCATAGACCTCGATAATATTGTAGCGGTGCTTAGGCGAAGCCCTGCTGCAGTAGTACATCAAGATCGTCACCACGCCGTCGTGCTGACGGAACTCTTCCCCGACACTTTGCTGGATCGGAGTCCGGGGATCGTCATCGAGCTGAACGTGTGCTAAAACTCGGAGGTGCCGTAGTTTCGGTGCTTGATCGGTCGGGCCGTGAAGACGTACGACTACATCAACTAAACGCTTCCGTTGTCGATCTACCGGGTACGTAGATCACACTCTCCCCTCGTTGCTATGCATCACCATGATCTTGCGTGTGCGTAGGATTTTTTTTGAAATTACTACGTTCCCCATCAAAACTACACTACAAAAAAATACACTTTCGTGATGATACGTGTTTGTCACAGTAGGTCGCTTTTTTTGTCATGCATGTACATCCATGACAAATTTATGACAGAATCAAGATAGTCATACCTGTGCTGTCGTAGAAGTGTTCCATGACATTACCAAAATTATCATCACGGAAGTGTCCACTTCCATGACGATAAATCGCGCGTCACAGAAGTGCTTTCGTCAAGGGTGACCGACATGTGGCATCCACCGTAACGGAACACCGTTAAGCTATCGGGTCGGGTTTTGGATCCGATAACCCGTTAACAGCCCCGACCAATGGGAAATTTCCACGTGTAAAATTCTTATTGGCCGGACGAAACACGTGTCAGCTCATCAGTGGGTCAGATAGGCGCCTATGATACGTCGACACGTGGCACGGCCCAACAGAGGCCCATTCCTGTGTAAAGGCCGGCCCGTTTGACTTGGTCAAAAGCTGGCGGGCCAGCCCATGGAAAGCCTGTTAACGGCCTGTTCGAATATAGCCCATTTACAGCCCGCTAACCCAAGGCCCGTTACGCCCTATCCGAATTAGGCCCAGTGGCGTCATCTGGGCCATCCAATATGATTCCAGCCCATTTTCACTTCTGGCCCATGTATGGCCCATGACGTCTTTCGGCCCATATGAGGCCCTATGTAACTCTTGGCCTACTAACGGCCCGTGGTGAAACTGTCCCGTAATGAACAGTGTATCACTTTACACCCATTAATGGCCCGTGGTGAGACTGGCCCATGACGAATAGTGTATCACTTTATACCCATTAACGGCCCGTTATTCCGTTGGGCTGTTTCCAGCCCATCTTATCTTTCAGCCTTCTCAGAGCCCATTTATTCTTGGGCTCATTTCCAGCATTCATTTACTTATGGCCCGTTACTGTCATTTTCTGCTTGTGGGCCAAATTTAGCCCGTGGTTACAGTCGGCCCATTTGTGGCCCGTTAATACGTTGGGCCGTTTTCATAGCGTCATCAAATACGGCCTATTAACGATGGCCCGTTATGGTCGGCCCATGAACGGACAATTCCAACTCTAGCCCGTTTACGGCCATAATGCGGCCTGTTATTGGTCCATGTTTGGCCATCGATCATATTGCCCGTATAAGGCCCATTGATGATACCGCCCGTAGAAGGCCCATTGTTTCTACGGCCTGTAGAAGGCCCATTGTTTCTACGGCCCGTAGAAGGCCCACTGTTTCTACGACCCGTAGGAGGCCCAATGTCACTACAGTAAATATTAGCCCACGGTTATTGTGGCCTAGTTTTAAAAAATAGGTTAATGCAGCCACTAGCAAACCGCGGAAAAAGAACTGCAATGACTAGAAGCAAACAAATAAACAAGACAACAAGGAAATAAATAAGCAAGCAACTTACGCTAGGCTATCACGGCTATCACACATATTACATCCACTGGGCATCAAAGTTCGCCACCAGTGCAAATAAACGCGCCGACAAAAGAATATACGAAACTGAGAGCACTTCAGAAGGCACTAGGCCTGGCCAGGTCCCCCCCCCAAACAGCTGAAGAAGCTGAGTAGACCTCAGTTGTGTCAACGATAGATGCATCAACACTAGATTTAAGGCATGATGGTGCGCACGGCAGTCCTCTAACATCTTCATTGCATCTTTGACTTCAAGTCGGAGCTGAGCTGAAGCAAGCCTTTCCGCTTTAAGTTGAGACTGAAGAAGTCGAACTGATTGAGGCAGCGACTGCACAGAGGTTGTCTCACACCTGCTGGTGAGTAGCTTCAACTCACTGTCTTCATCAAGACAGGACGTTGGGGTCATCTCGTTGTCCTCAAAATGGTTTGGCTCACTATCTTCCCTAAAGTTCTGCCTGGCGTAAGAGATACGAGTCTGAAAGAGAAACAAGGAGACACGTAACAGGTTTCACAATTATATAAGCAAATAAATGGATCTGTTCTGCATAAGGAACATGTTTTTACAACTACAATTTGAAACTGGTAGTTGTTGCAAACATCCAATCAGATGTAAACAGCAAAGCAAACAGCAGTGGAGGAAATGATGCCTATCCTAATCTATACTAGAACAAAGTTTGAAGGCTTGAGAAGGATGAACTTACATTACATGTTAACACGGGCTGGACAAAGCCCTTCTCCATGTTGATGGAAGGATAATTCAATAAATTCCCCAAAGAAAATTCTTTATAAGCGTTGCCATTATTCTACATTTTGCAAAGAGTAAATATAGATCAAATAATATTGGAAGAAACAAAGGATAATGAAGCTCAAGTGCAGACTGATGATACATAATCAAATAGCAATTAATTAAGTACAACGTCACAAGGCAAAAGGGAGAGAGGTACTGACAAGAGAAATGCAGAGCCCATTATTGTTTTGAGATCGTATGATCCTTTGAGCAAGGAGATTCATCTGAAATTAGTTTTCATACAAGAGAGAAGGTAAGGCACAAGCAGAAATTTAGGAGTTCAAATTTTGAATTGATATCATAGACAGTACCTGACGCTGGGCTCCTAGCAGTTCTAGAGTAGGGGTAAAGTGTGGTACAGTTGGGCATGTGTTTTCTGTAGCTGCTGATCTATCTGATTTAACAGGTATCACTACCTTTTCCAAATACCTAGTTTGTACTCCTTGACGACCTGCACTCACCCTCTTCCTTTTGGACACCTATTACGAAAGAACAACATCTGACTGGAAAAACATAGTGTGACGACACATGGAATAGGTACAGAAAATGGATAGGTATGGCATATACTCATATATGATGCTTAAACTAAGCAGATGGTGTAACAAAGTAGAAGTAATGCAAGAGGTCAGATGCAAAATATGTGCGACCAATACAACTTTGCAAAGTTAGAGCAAGCACCTTGATGGGTGAATAAGATAGGCCATCCTCCACCATGCCAAGTTTGATAGCCAGTGGATCGTTCCGCAATATTCCTCTCGTGCGCCCATTCTCATATTCATTTTGATAATGTTCAATATCTGACATGCATGAAAACATAAAAACAAGTGAGATTTTCTTTGTAATGCAGAAGTGATTCTAATCCAATACTGCCTCCCTGTAAAACCCTTTGTGCTATCTCTGCAATTCTTTTAAAAGATGCCATGCATGCTGTAATTTGTTGTGTGCATTAATATAATGTGGCCTACTACTCAAAATATGAGAGCTCCAGAAGTGATGACACTTCGCAGATGATAGCTTCAACATATAGTAAAGAAGAACAAGTCGACCTGACCTGACAGATTCAAAATATACTAAGGGAGAACAACTCGACCTGACCAGTCGACCGCAAGAGAAGAGTATCATCTTAAAGAAGAGCAGAAGAGCAAGCAGATTGAAGATATTACAAGTCTTTTAATACAATGTCGGTTGGCCACCCATGATGAACCAGAGCGCACAGAGAAATACTATTCTTTCCGGTCTCTCCATATGTGGCTCACATGCATTTCGAAACTAAAGTAGGAACATTTAGCTAACCAATTAAACATCTCTCAGTTTTACTAATATCAGCAATAATATCAGATATGAATTTGTACAACTAAGCTTGTTTAGCTCGATGGGTGGAGCAGTGCTATTACGACACGAACCACGTAGGCTGATTGTGGTCATCATAAAATGGGGAAAACATAAGCATGATGAGTACAGTGTTGACCGTGGCAGTGGGATGGCAGATCTGAAGCTGCAAACCGCGCAAAGGGTAGTTAGCAACCGATGTTTGCTTTGAAATAACAACTAAGATTTGGTATGGACAAGAAAGTACGGTCAACAAGTGACAAAGAAATGCAATTATGCTGTCTCTCTATATGTCGCGACATGCATTTGGAAACTCAAGTGGGACCTTTAGCTAACCAATTAAATGTGTCGGTTAACTAATATCAGTATCATATCACAATCATATTTGAACAACTAAGCTTTCGAATTCTGAGTGTTGTGTTGTTTAGCTTCAAGGGTGGAGTAATGCTAGTACGACAGAAAGCACCTACGCAGATCATAGTAGAGTATATAAAAGGGGAAAACCCTAAGCATCAAGAGAAAAATCAGGAAAGTGGAACTAGCTGGACCAGTGGGTGGCGCACATGCTTTTCGAAACGAATATAGGAACATTAGGTGACCAATTAAACGTTCTCTGTTTTAGTGATATTAGCATCATATCAGATTCGTATTTCAACACGTAAGCTTTGGGTTGAGGTCTTGAGGAGCAGTGCTAGCACGACACGAAGCACCTACGATGATGGTAGTGAATATGAAGGGGGGAAACCATAAGCTTTACGAGTATAGTGCCCGTGCCATGGCGGATCTGAAGGTGCAAACCGGACAAAGCTACTTCGCAACCAATGTTTGCTTTCAACTAGCCACTACGATTTGGTACGGACAAGAAAAGTACAGTAAACAAATTACGATCTATTTTCCGGGTGAGATCAATAACTTAAGCACATATGGAAGAGTACCAGCTCTCTTGCGACGCCGTGTAGGCCTATGCTGATACGTTGAGGGTGCTGCGGGTGCGATGGCTGTCGGCGGCGGGGAAGAAGACTTTAGACGGCAGACGGCCGGGTCGGGGGATATATCATGTTGCCGTGGACGAGGCGGTCGTAGGAGCGGCAACGGCAAGGTGGACGACGGCGCCGATGAAGCGAGAGGAGGCGATGAAAGGATCCTGGTCCAGCGCGTGGATGAGAGACGTCCATCTCTTGCAGTGGACGACGGGGTAGGGGTAGCGGCTCCGGCAAGGTGGAGGATGGGGTGGCGGACGGAGGAGGCTGGCCGCAGTGCGGAGGTTGTCGTGCCGCCGACGGTGTATGAATGGGGAAATGGAGGGGAGGGGGGATCTCAAACTTTGGGACGCGCTTCTCTGAAATGGGGGAAAGTTACGAACTTATCCCCCGTTTAAAATTTCGGACATCGCGTCGGTTGGGGATAGGACGGTAATCTCGCATCTCCCAAATATTTGCCGGTAACTATTTCGGGCGAGGAGAGGGTGTTTTGCCCCGTGGCCCCATGGTGTATGAACGGGGCTGACAGGTAGGGCGGTTGTGTCACGTCTGATGGAAGTTACACATCTGCCCCTATTTAAAATATAAGCCTACATCGATTTCGGACGAGGAGAGTTTGTTTTGCCGCCCACCGTGTATGAATGGGGAAATGGAGGAAGAGACACATGTCTTTCGGACGAGCTTGAATCAAATGTGTTTTGCCGCCCACGTTTGGCGCCCACCGTGTCTGAATGGGCTCAGAGGCCGTCGTGTCACGTCTGATTGAAGTTACTAGTCTACCCCTATCGACAGCAGTGTAAATCCTGTCGATAAGGATGTCAAGTGTCAGGGGTAGACAATAATTTCCATCTCGCAAACACTTGCTTCGGGCAGCCCACAAATTATAGTGGGTGTTTAGCCGCTTCGTTCAAAACTTGGGAGAATTAGCATTCACGTTTGCCCTGGGACCTGGCAAACTAAATTCAAATCCAATTTGTATTCGATTACGAATATCCACAGATAATTATACATTTTGTTATTTATTTCTTCAAAACCACAACAAAGATTTATTCCACCTTTATATATGATTATGATTTAGAAATGTCGTGATCTTCGAATTCAGTAGGTTGGATACACTCTGAGTCAAACAGTTATTTCATCCAATACAATATGCTCACACGAAAAACAGTTCACCTTATGTCAATCATACAAGTACTGAGGATTACCTCGCCTAAAAAATTCGGATCATTACAACACATGGACAACATAGGGGGTCTTGCAACATAATCCATTCAGAGACATGACACAACATGCAAGTACAATAATCTAATGAAAATTTCAACTGGTATCTAAAGAAGAACCGGGATTATCTTGGGCTTCAGATAGCAGAAACAGCAGGACCTCCTCCGTCTTCAAATGCAACATTCTTACTTCCTCCAATTCTTGGGTTGCTTGCATAATGCGTGCCGCTAATTCCGTAATTTCCAGCCTCAAGATAAAGATTACCTCATTCATGGCAGCCACACCATCTCTTTCTGCCTCTAGTAGAGCCTCAAGCACTATAATATCTGTGCTCAGACTGCTCTCCGGCGGTGTTGCCTCTGAACTGCTACCATCTGGTAACATGGATGGCGCACTGCTTCCACAAATAGATTCTGGGGTTGTACATTGTGTCCTAGTGTGAACGGCATCCTGAAAGGTTTCCGCTGGACATCAGTAAGAGATAGTTATCGTATGATCCAGGCAGTAAGCTTACATGGTAAACGACGGACGAATTATTGCCGAGCATGGCAAACTATATTTAAATGGTTCGAAGCAGCATCAGCCGAAAAGAAATTAAAATGGTAAGATGAAACTAGGGATGTAAGTGGCAAATAAACGAAATCCGCCAGTCCCATCTAGTTAGTTTTTTCTACCTCCCTAGTTCATTTTCCTCAAAAAAACAAAAACTCTTTTGAACTATCATACCACTAGTGGACTTTAATCGGGATTAAACCGGACCCAGTTGACATCCCTAGTTGAAAGGGAGTGTACAGCCGCTATATTTAAGTTGCCAAGGCATCTAAGCAGTTGAAATAATCTGAGAAAGCACTTAACAGTGTGGCCTCATATAAACTACGAAGACAGTCTTGTGATGAAGTTGAGAGGAAAAGTTAAGGACTCAAATGAAATAGGCATGCATTTCTTTACGATAGTACAGCAGGCACTGCTGACATATTGGCCAACTCAGGTATAGCGTAACAACAAATAAGCATTCGAATCAAGCAATACAGCAAAGCAGACAACTGAACTATTTGTAATTCGGTAGGATTACACGTTGAGGGCACAAGCCAAGAAAGCAGCCCACTCGCATTACATTTCACATGTACTAAAACACACTGGCTTACCATATGTTGCTGTGAAGCCTAGCTGCTGTTGCAATGTTCTTTGAAGATATCGTCAGCATCCCGTGGTTGCAAATCTAGTTGTTGTAGTTTATTCTGCACCATCTATTTAGGTAAAATTAATTTTAATCGCATGCACTGGTCCGAATTGATCATCAATGGTTCATCTAAACTAATGAAAGAAGGGTGTGTGCATACACGACAATACTCCCTCCGATTCTTTTTACTTTGCGTATAACTTTTTCTCAGTTTTCTCGTATTAGTCTGCGCGTTGCCGATTCCTAGCGCTGGTTTCCTTTTGTGCCCCGCCCCATCCGCCTCTGCCCTAATTAATTGGCAAATTAGTCCAGAAAAATTAAACCAGTGCCCTCCTTGGTATGCGGGTCAAGAGTTATGCGCAGAGTAAATAGAATCGGAGGGAGTATATCTGCTTCCCTATATTTTTATGCTTGTTCGAGGTGCCAGCCCCAAAAGAACAAATATTTTGCTTGATGGGGTTGGCAGCTCCATAATTAATAGAAGCATCAAATTAGTCATGCAACTTGGGAAGATCAAGAACACACAAACAAGTAATGAACAGAGGCTCGGAGCAGTGATGTAATAGCTAGCATCAGAAAATGTAGGGTAAAACGAACAAAAAGCAGCGGAACCACATGCTAGTTTGCTGATGTGTAATTAAGCATAGAGAACATTAAGCAGTCTGATGGAACCAACAGGTGGCATCAGAACAAAACTAAAGCATATTAACTATATGTGCACTGGTATGTAATTTAGCACATGTAACATGTTCACTGCCAGAAGTATGGCCCTACAGGTGCAAGCAGAATAACGCGTCTCATGAAAAACTGAATGATGCCCTGAAGAAATTCAAAGGTGCGCTGCTTATGCTAGAAAAGTGAACGTAGGCGCCGGCCGTTGGATAATAGTACCTGATTCTCGGCGGCGTATGGGTATCGTTGTCATACTTGATAGCTAAGGATCGTCGATGGTGCTCGTGTTGCGGTTGAGTTTGGGCCGGCTGTCGCCGTCGCTGAAGCGGCTCCGGTGCTACGGTTGCGGCGCCTGTCGACATACAAGAAAGCTCATCTGTGGTAAGTGAACAGTTGCACGATAAAGAGAAAAACCGAAAGGAGTACAAATCGAAATAACCTGATGAGGCTGCGGCGTCGGTAAAGCAGGGCCGGTGGAGTTGAATATGGCGTCCGTGGAGCGGGTCCGGTGCAGTGGACGAAGGCTTCGGCGGGCGCGTTGTACAGTGCTTTCGGTGAGGCGGATCTGTTGCGGCGGACGAGGGCTTGTATGAAGGGCCAGCGAAGGGGCGGACGAGGGAGTCAGTGAAGGGCCTACGCTGTGGTGGACGAGGGCGCCGGTTAAGCAGATCCGGTGCGGTGGACCATGATGGCGGTCAAGGAGATCTGGAGCGGTGGACAAGCCAGTCGCTGAAGCGGCTCCGGTGAAGTGGTGAGTTGGCAGTTGGGGGTTCCAAGGTGCGGAAGGTAGATCCGGCGGGGTGTGAGGTCCACCGCTGCGGCGGAGGACTAGATTCGGCGGCTTGCCGTGGTTGGGGGGGTCGGGGAGGGGAAGGGGAGGGGCTCTGGGGAAGAATGTTGGGGGCAAAGAGGGGAAAACAATGGAGTTACCAAAGCAGCCCTTTTCCGTTCATGTGGCAGGGGTAAAACAGGAATATCGCAGGGCTAAACTTTCGGGCGCGTGATATTTCGATGTGAGCGGGAAGTTTGAAAGCTTTTGGCGCCTAAAATTATAAGTATTCTGCTCTCGTACGGCCGACTATGATATCATGGCCGACAATTTGTTTGTTTTGCACGCAAAAAATGTGCAAGTTTTGAAAATCAATGTCTCCAACTCGAAACTTAGATTGTCCATTCAATTCAAATATGGATCATTGAGCTACTACAAGCAAATACCATCATACGGTCCAATTCAAATGAAATTCCAAATGTGTTTATCCTAAATATGATGACAAAAGCAAAAATGTGTATGTGTATGAATAAAGTGGATGATTATAAAGTTTGAACATGCCCGTATGTGTATATCTCTAGGTTTGATATATGAATTTGAAATCACGAAATCCCGGCTTAAAAAATGTACCTCCGTTTAAATGAATTACAAAAGCTAATGATGGAGTCGAATTCCAAAATTCCAATCTTAGGTTTGTAATTCTGGTACATCAAGGTATATCACGCATGTTCAAAAGTATCGTTATCTCATAGTACAAACTGTGAAACAAATTGACCAACCATGAGTGCACAATATCTCAATTACGCTAAAGTCCCTCAAATATAGACACCTCACTCTTTATCTGAAGTCAACCCCCCCCCCACCACACACACACACACAGAGAGAGAAGTCGTTCTCTCCCCCAAACACCAACACACGAGCACATTAACACCCCTCTCTCTTGTAAAGTCCGGACCCCAACATAGGTCTCTATCACTTTGTCTCTCGGGCATGCACACATCTCTTCCCTCACTCTCTAGGTCTCCCGCTATCTCTCTTACCCAAGCACACGCACTATGTAGAGTGTATATTTCCCATACACACAAAACGTCACCCCCAAACGTCTATCTCCCTAGTTATGTGGTTCTCGCGCACTCACCTCACACACCACCCCCACTGCAAACAAGCACACTTTGTCTCCTTGTGCACCACTCTCCTCTTTCTATCTCTCCCACATGCGGACCCGCCCCAGCTCTTTCCCCGTATACATATATGTCGTGACTCTTTGCATAGCTCCCTAATGTATAATCGTTCTCGATTTCGCACATTGTTCTCTACACCATCTATTCTAGATCTCTCATGAAGTCCCTATCACACACACGATGACTTGCTTCCCTTGCGTCTCCGTTCATAGGCCAATTTCGGACAACATCAACATTGTCTCCCTATCTATACGCCATTTATGGACACAAACGACCCCTCTCGCCCCCTCTCTTCCTCTCACTCTCTCTCTCCATCGCTAGCTCTCTCTTTCTCTCGCTCTCACACCCCTCTCCCACACACACACTCGATGTCTCTTCCAAATAGTCTGCTCCCCCCGCCCGCACCCGTGCTATCTCGCTACTACACATGTCACACCATCCCCCTTCCCTTATACTAGGTTTACATCATCAGTGGTCTCTCTACTCCACATACACTCTCTGCCTCTCACACACAAACGCGTGCACAAACACACACAGACACGCACAAACACCCATTTACCTGGATCCTCATCTCTCCTCATGTCCGCATGTGTATCTCACACACTCACTCTCTAATTATGTATATGTGTCTCCACGTTACACAACACAAATCCCCATGTACATGTCTCTCTCTATCCTCCACACACATAGACACAAAGAATCTGTTATCATTGCCTCAGTCTCTAACATATCACACACGCACTCTCTCTCTCTCTCTCTCTCTCGCAAACACGCTCAACAAGGGTTTCCCCGTGAATAACTTACCGTCTATTCATGAACAGTCGTGGCAGTACGGCGAACACGAGACGTGAAAAAGAATAAATCTACACGTGCTTAGACCACCTAGTATGACTACTAGGACTAGAGCAAGCCAAAAAGCGCGCCGCCGTCACCCCCTCCTTGTCGGCGACGGGAAAATCTTCGTTTTACACAGTCGAGAAGTCATTGTGCTAAGGCCCCACATGTCGAGGCGTTGAATAGAATGTAGATGCTAGTTTACGGAAGCAAGTATCGATAATACGTTTGTATCTCCATACTTATATTTCTTCTCTTATAAAAAACCGAGTTGGTGATGATGGTACGTGTGCCATCTTGCAATATAGACCGTCCGATCTATATCTGACGGATGGAAATTAAACTAAAAGATACCCGCACCCCTCTCCACATTTGCAGACAAGGCCTTCCCTCGTTCATCCTTATCTCCAACAAACCTCATTGTTGAGCAATTAATAAAGGAAGCCTCTGGAACAAACTGGCCTGGTGGCCGCTGCCGGCGTCGTCAATCCCCATGCCTCCGCTCAGTCCGACCACCAACCACCACCACACCCCACTCCTCTTCACCTTATCTCATATTTCTCGAGATATCATTAGTTTTTACACATGGGATTACTCCCGCAAGGGTCAATCACAACAAGTGTTTTATAAAAAAATGCATCTTGATGTTCCGTGCAATGCACGGATCTTGCTAGTACTCCTACACAAGACTAAGTTGGTGATGCTGGTGTGTCTGCCATCCGTCGTTTCTGACCATTAGATCTACATCTAACGATTGTGAGGTAAGTTGTTGCCTTTTCTCACCAACATCCCACTTGTCTACCAATTTGCAGAAAAACCCATAATTAGTATCTTAAAACCAACCACATCCCTCCCTGACCTCACCAAAACAGCCCAAGGAATATATTCTAATTGAAACATAATATATCTCTAGTGACATATGTATATCAAAATTAGAGTGTTTTGTACCAAGTTTGTGAATAAGTATTATTCTAATTGTGATTCGTTGCAACGGACATGAACATTGCTAGTATTTCCAACCATGCATTTCTTTTCCTAGTATTCCATAGTTTCGAGTTTTCCATCAAGATATTAGTCACTCATGGTTGATATTTACTTTCAATCATGTACACATATGCACTATGTAACTAGCCTTGCTTATTGGCTTCCAAAGCTTAACTTTCACTCCTACTTACAATATGTAGAGTATTTAACAAAAAACTACCACTTTCAACCAGCCCTAGGAGGAATCTATTGTACAAAAAATAGCAAAAACATACCCAAAATTTCTTAATCCACGCCAAAAACTACCTAGTACTCCTACCGATTAGGTTCGTTTTAACCCATTTATGACAGGGTTGGCCCACATGTCCGTGCTGACGAGGCAGCTTAAACCAACACATTTTGTTTGACCGTTGACACGAGGGACCCACATCTGACCTTCTATCCTGTTATTCCCCCTCAAATCATTATTTTTCCTGAACATTACTTCAAACAGTACTGATGCGTGTTCGTCGGTGGCGCCGGTGATGAGCGAGTTGGCCGCCGCTCCGCCGGACGGGCCGGACGCCGCGCTGGCCTCCGCACGGGTTGGCAGGCTGGCCCGAGCGTGACTCACGAGCGAGCAAGCCGCCGCGCTGGCCTTCGCTCGAGCCAGATGGCTGGCCTTAGCGCGGCGCGCGCGAGCAAGCCGCCGCGCTGCCGTGCCAATCTAGCTAGCAAACCTTGCAGACAAGCAGCTGGACGGAGCTATCTTGGCTAGCTAGCGGCCGCGAGCGCCGGACGGAGCTGGCATCCGGGCTGCCGCAACATGGGCTCCGCACCGCCGGCGGTTTTGACCTCGCCTTCTGCCGGCGGCGGTAGCTGCGTCCCATGGCCGAGGATGACTAGGTGGACGGGCCGGAGGTAGGAGGTCACTCGAGGATTTTTGTTGGTAAGAGGAGTACAATGGTTGATAAGGTAGTCTTATCTTAAGTCTGCCACGTATGCAAGTGGTAGTAGTTTCTTGGCATTTTAGTGGTTTCTTGCATTATTAGAGCAAGTACAATAGAGCTGAGTCAGCGGGCTATAAGAAATAAACTACTACTACATGTTGGCTATAAGATGGGCTGTAGATGACATGGCACTGGCTTATAGCCAGCAGCTGGCTATACTATTAACCATGCTCTTAGGGGTTTCTTGTAAGGAACAATGTACGTACTACTAGCGACAAAAGGCGATTCTAGGTTGCGTTGTACTCCAACGAGTACTACTAGTGGTCGCGGGAGTGTATACCTCGTTTTGTGGGTTCGATCCCGGCCGAACGCACGGCGGCCTTTTTTTAAATAGTATACTATCTAGATACATCGCAGAAATGGATGTATCTAGAACTAAAATACATCTAGATACATCCATACCTGCGACAAGTAATTCGGAACGGAGGGAGTACTACACTTCGCTGCGAGCCAATATTTTACACGGGTAGTTTGAGTTTTGAAGTCAAACGGACGTGCGGCCCCACAATCTGGGTGCACTGGAGTCTGGACAGCCTAGCCACGTGAACGGGTTTTCCTTCCCAGCATCCCGTGGCTCGCGTGCTCGCCCTAGCCGCACCTCGCTTGCAGCTTCCAGCTAGTAGCATATTTAAACTAGCGCCTCCCAATTAAGCCCGAGGAGCCGGAAAAGCCTGGCGGGGCATTGGGAACTGTGCAATATGGCTCTGTACGTAAAGTGCTCTACTACTACTCTGTAGCTTGTGGCGTTGCATGCATGGACTTCACTCCATTATCGGCTCTACTATAAAAGAAATTCCTCTTGACGTGTTTTTTTGAAACGGAGGCAAAAGCTTTGCTTCATCTCATTCATAAAGAAGGAACTACTAACAAAGTTCGACGAGATCCATTACACCTCCACAAATGGAAGCGAAAAGCCTAGTCTCGCTGTATCAAATAACTCAAATGTTCTGCCCCCGCAGTAACCGTCGCTGATAAACAGGCTGCTAGTGTGTGCGTGAGAGGAGCGGCTGAGTAGGCCAGCTACGTGAGAGGAGCGGCTGAATAGAGCACCGAGAGTACCCACTAGGCCACTACGCAGGTGTACTTCCCCTGCATTGATAGTACAGCGATGGTTCTAGAGAACAGTAGTACCCTCCACTTCCAACTGTAGCTCCTTGGCCCTGAGATTCAAGAGTTCAAAACTGGTGCACTATACAAGACTAGACTAGAAGTACAGTACTCCCTCCTTTCCGGTTTATAGGGCTCATCTCAAAATTTTAGTTTTTCCATTTTATAAGGCTCAATTTGGTTGTTTCCCATCACATGTTCAGATTCCAAGGTGCATTAAATCATTGCATGCAAGTATTAAGAGAAAATTGACCAATGAATGTAATTTATGCATGCATGCATTGCAATTAATGCATTGGTAAACATACTTTTTTGAGGAAAACAAGAGCATTAATTGGGTGCTTTTTTGAGGAGTAGTTGAGAAAAGTAGTACTAGTACTGCTACAGTACGAGTACGTACTCCTCCGTCACATAATGTACGACGTTTTTTGACACTAGTTGGCGTGTACAAAAAATGGCAAAAACATACCCAAAATTTCTTAATCCACGCCAAAAACTACTACCTAGTGCCAAAAATTTCTTACTAGTGCTATTATTTACAGTATAATGCAATCCCATAACGTTCCATAATGCTAGTACTAGTACTCCATGGTACCAAAAACTACTACCTAGTGCCAAAAATTTCTTACTAGTGCTATTTATTTTTAGAGTAGTAAATAATAGCCTCACCCCTTCGCTGAGGAACGATCTACAGTTGGAAGGGACGAGGCCCTGCGGTTACTACGCTCTTATCTCCTCCTCGCCAGTTCCCCTCCCCCCGAAGAGAAGGCAGTTCGTCGCTGCTCCCATGGATTCGCCAGGCGGTTCTCCTCCTCGTCGGGGCTGGGAGACCTTGGACGACGATTCTCTGGGAGAAATCGCACGCCGCTCCGACGTCCTCACCGCCGCAAGACTCGGTGCTTCCTGCACCAACTTTTTCAAGACGCTGCTTAAACAGGCTTGGGAAAAGGCCATGCTTGTTGGTCTTCCATGCGTCCTCGAGGAGAAGGTTCTTCTATGGGACAATTCTTCGAACAGTCCACCGCTCCCTGGCCATGGTTGCACGTTGACTCCGCTAGAGTTGACGACGTTGAGAGGTAGTCGGATTTTGTCCGATGAGCAGGTCAGTAATGGAGTTTGATCATGTAGTACTTAGTTATTCCATTTCCATCCCGTAATTTCTCCGCTGCCCACCGTCTTATATATAGGTCTGGGTCGGTGCCAACGAAGATTGGCTTGCATACCTCCGGCCGGATACCACCATGATTTTGCACAACATCCACAGCAGTGCGGCCGTTCCGGTAGACCCCTTCTCCACCATTGGGATCGGCCTTCCGGACTGGCTGGGCAAGAATACGTATGATGATGCCTACATGAGATTGAAGAAGATAGCAATTGCGGACCCGCCGACAAAGCGACGCGGCTACGACGATTACTATCTCATCGCGGTGTTCGACATAAGGATTGCCATCAATGCAGGAGGCAGTAACGGCAGAGGCTGGCGCATGTTGGCGGCGGCAGATTTGTACCCCTACACGTTCGAAGACGCCGTGCGCCATCTAGGCCGCATCTTCGCGGTGACAAGCCAGGGGACTTGTTTCATCTGGTTGACATCCTACGGTACGGGAGATTACAAACGGAATGCACAAACCATCATTTGCATCCCTAACGGTACTCCATTATTTTGCAGGGACCAGTCATCCCCCGATCAAAATAAGATCGCCGATCCTGGATGTGCATTTGCATCCGCGATTTGGTCTAACCTGGAACCTTGTAGCTGACTTTGGCATATTGGGATCAACTATCTTAGCAGTCGTTACCCATGGTACCACTGATGTGCAACATGGTCACATAATCTACCACGATCGGACCGTCACCATCTACCCAGGTATTCCATTTTTTAACCCTCTCGCCTTCTCTTTCATTGTTGTACTAGTAGTATACTTTGTAGTACTAGTAGGAGTACTTTTTACCTTGGAGGACGCGTATAGCTAGCTAGGCCCTTGAAGACTTGAACCCACTAGCTGCCACCATTTTTGTTTTTCCATGTCTTACTATCTCATCCATGTAGCCAAGAGTGGCTATATATAATAAGCCGGTTATTTTACTTCCTCTATACCGGAGTAGTACTATTTGCTGCACAGTATTACTGACCGCCACATTTGAGCACAACATTATTATGCATGGACCTTGACTATGTACGTCACCATGTGTCCAGATCTGGGATGCCGCGTGTACCAGATGAACGGCGCCGAGTTCGACCCCCGTGATGCTACGTGGGTGCCGAGGAACACTCTTGGAGAGTACTCGCTTTTCATCGGGGACAGCTACCCCATTGTGAAGCGGATGCCACCTTCCGTGCACGACACGGAAGGCCTGCCGTTCATGAAGCATGGTTGTGTCTTCAGTGCGCACCGCCGGATGAACGACATGCTGGGACACGCTATCCCTGATTTATGCCGCTTCAGCTTGGATGAGTCTCCATCGTGTGGAACCGGACTAGAAAGCTGCGACAATGATTCCCGTTGCCCACCGCTATGGATCGTGCCATCCATGAAGAACACCTGGGACTGGAACCTGGAGGAGGACATGTAGCCCATCTATAACGTGTAAGTGGAGTACGGTAATTGTGAACGGTAGCGCTGTGAATATATGTAGACTAGTCGTGCACAAATTTATCACATGAGTTGGAGATGAACTTGTGTGGCATACTTGCATTTGTCCTTTAGAATTTATTACTAGTAAATGTGTTATGTCTACGTGCAACTTGTGTGGTTGTTGCACGGGCTCCAACACGCTCTTTGAGAAAAAAAGGTGGCACAGCTTTGGATATACGTGACGTGGCGGCATCATACAGTAGCATCGTTCGCTATAGTTGTACTAGTACACTCCTACTAGGACGACAACTCCTATAAAACCTTGCGCTTGGCTCTTTGCCTCTTCGGGAGGTTCAACAGTTCGTACTCGTGTGAACCTTGCACTTGGCTCTTCGCCTCTTCGGAAGGTCCAACAATGATGATACTACAGTACAATATGCTTCTGGCAATCTGACACCGATTGAACTGCTGCACGTCCACCGCGAGGGCGAGGGCGAGGGAGAGGGAGAGGGCGCTGTAGTCAAAACCCTCTCCTCGTCCTGCGAACCACCGCGCGCGTGGGCGAGGGAGAGGCGTAGTAAGCAAGCTTCTCCTCATTCGGGGAGTTGACGGGACACATCAAAGCAGTACTAGTACTACTAGTAGTAGTCCATACTGCGTCCTTTCCGATTAATATGGCTTAATTTGAAACGAGAAAAATACACTGGCGGTCAACGTATGTAACAGTACGCTCTTTACGGTCACTATATATAGTTTTGCGGCGATTATGCGATCACTAGCTCATCGTAGAGCACCGTATTGCACCCTACTGACCGGCCACATAGTCTACGTGGCACTTTGTTGACTGGTTAAATTGTCACCTGGTTTCTGGGTCCCACCTGTCAGTTGGCAGAGCAAAGAAATCAGTTAAACAAAACTTTACGCAGGCGCGACACGAGTCCAACCCTTGCGCGCGAACCGCCCTGGTTGTGTATGTGAGTGCATGCACGTGTCCTCCCTTGGTCTTCCAACAAAGAGTGTACTACATGATGTACATCTACACTTGTGAGTGTTGCGTCGTGTGCTGTGTGCCGCATGGGTGCGTGAGTGTTGCGTGCGTCCATGTGTATGTGTGAGTGTTGCATGTTGCATGCATGCATGGGGCTTACTCCCTCCCATTGACATGTTCATATTTCAAGCTTCCTCTGTTCCCTCCATATGGTGATACTCCCTCTGTTCCCAAATATAGTACAAAGTTGAGTCATCTATTTTGGAACGGAGGGAGTAGTATGGAGTAAAAGCCTCCCACTGTTCTCAAATACGGAGTATTTGTCTTTCTACAGATTACAACAAGTGACTAGGTACGGAGCAAAATGAGTGAAGTGAGCGTAGAGGCATAGGGATACCGTAGAAAGGAAGTCCTCGTGATCCATTTATTCCCCATCTCGGTCAGAGAGAACTATTCAACTAGTCTTCGTAGTGAAGTGACAATACACGCTGCAGCAGATGGGACACGTAATTAATAAGATGAACCAACGTGTTGGTGTTACTAAATCAGCCTTACCCAGTACCGCCATCATGTTTGCCAGTAGAGCACGCTTCCGCAAATACGCCTACGCACCTCTGTCCTCCATTAACTGACATATGGGCCCTGTTGTGGTAGACCCACATGTCATCGGTGTAACTATTTACACTCCGAAGGACGGTATATCCTGGTAGTAGTACTAGTAGAATTGAGATTGAATGCACTTTCTTCCCCGTCTTCCACTCTTCCTCCTCCTCTCTTCTCCTTCCTCCTCTCTTCCACATCGTCGGCCGCACACCATTTACCCCCGCTCACTGCTCGCCCGCCCGCGCCATCTTCCTTGGTAGCTCGCGCATACCATATCCCCCCGCTCACTGCTCGGCCACACGAGGAGAAGCTTCTTCGCTCGCCCGCCCGAATCCACTTCCCCGCTGGCTCGCAGGCACCGAAAACCCCAATGGCAGAACCGACTAACACGCAGAGCCGCGATTGGAATTCCCTCCCCGATGTTCTCTTGGAGCAGATCTGTAGTCATATGGACCTACTCAGCACCGTCCGTCTGGCCGCATGCTCGGTGTCTTTGTACCGTCTACTCGTCTGCAACCGGCCGGCTCTTTTCAAGACACCCTGCTTGCTGATGCCCGATCCTCGCAGGTGGCCCAGACACCGACTTGACGATCCTACGGAGGTTGCCATGGTGCCCCTCGACATGCTACCACTACCCGTCCACCTGCCCTTCATGCGCGGCCACTACTGGGCGGGCATGAAGGCCAACTGGGTCGTCCTCATCCACCAATCTGGTAGTCCATGGCGTCTCGTGGATATCTACACCCAGCGAGAGACCAGCCTTCCATCGTTGAATACCGCCGCCATCGAGCCTCGCGGCCCGCCGGACACTCCTGCCTACTACGCACGAGACGCGTCAAGCTTTTGGCTCGACCTCTGTTTGTAGAAAGTTCTAATCTACGAAGTGCCGACACCATCAGAAGACTACATGGATTACAAGCTCATTGCCTTGTTCATCAAGGGATTAGTCTATCTGGAATCCGGTCTTCATACATGGATATGGCTCATCATCAATCCTGTTGAGGAAACATTTATGTCTGATGCTATAGTGCATGATGGCATCGTTTACGCGGTCGACGCACAGATTGGCTACCTATACTGGTGGAATCTATCGTCGTGTAATTGTTCTATCTCATCTCATCTTTACCTTATGAATACGACTGCCTGTTCATTTGTTACAAATTTAGAATGCATAACATGTCTATAACCACATCATTGCTATATGTTCCTCTCATTTCCTAGATTTTTACGACCACACATGTTATTGTTAGAGTTGATATGAGAACAATTGGCATCTAATGATTGTTAGAATACATATTATGAGCATAACATCATGATTGCTATATGTTACTCTCGTTTACAAGATTTTTATAACAACGCATGTTATTGCTTAGAGTTGATATGAGAACAGTAGTAGTAAGTGCTATGGTAGAATATGAGTAGGCGCTGTCATAGCTGTTTTCCTCTCATTGTTACATGATGTTTGAACCATGACATATTGCTAGAATATGAAAGCCATTGGCTTATTTTTTTAACTTGGGGTATGATTATGACCACGGCATTGCAATTCTCTGTCTATGATATGTGTCACTGTTATAATAATCTTAATTCCACACATACTCTGAACATGATTGTTTATTTTTGTCCTTTTGGTCTCCAATTTGAATTGTTGCAGCAGACGCAAATGCGCTGGCCTTCATGATTCCAGGACCTGGAATCATACCAGCCGATGGGTGGTGGTTTATCGCTCGTTCAGCTGACGGCGGTCATTTGATGCTCATTCGCACGTACCAAATTGACCAAACCATTACATCAAACCACATGCAGTACAATGCGTGGGGCGTTCGTGACATTGATGGCTATGGCTGCTTCGTGTTCGAGAAAGATCCCAGCTCCGTTGGGCCAGGCGTATTCAACTGGAGGCGGGTTTACAGCCTCGGCAACCACTCCTTGTTCCTCGGGCTCAATTATCCGATCATCCAACCAATCATCGATCATATCACCGGCGATGATTACTGTGCTATGCAACTTCCATTCGCGAGGGGGGCTGTGTTTACACATCATACCATGGGTTTCATGAATCACCATATCCAGAGATTCGTCGACACAGCTTGTTGCCAGATAATCTTCAGTGTGTGAAAGGCATCAAGCTTCCATGCGATGGATGGCTTTTGCAAACCCGACATGCGGCGATGTGGTTCATGCCAACAGCAAATATGCACAACTTGATTCGTGCTGATATCTAGACTGAGCCATGTATTCTGCTGCTGTAGCACGACCCTCTTTTGTTGGATATTATGTACTGTTGTTAGTTTGAAGCACTCCTCTGGTTTGAAGGATAGATACCTTCCTGGGATCAAGTGCATCCTAACTCACCTGCGTAGGATGTACTGATAATGATGATGGAGATGCTGTGCAGAAGCCATATATATATATACATATATCAGTTAGGCTTCAAGTGCGTACTTGTTAGTTAAACCTATGTATAAATTGTGACACTAAATACGACTAGTAAGTAGTACAGTAGCAGTACTAGTATACGTCGGTCAAATTATTCATCATGTCCACACATTGAATTGACGTGACAACACGCTGCGCGTGAGGTGACACAAGAATCCCGGCGGCGTGTTCGGGTATTCTGGAATTACCGATGCAAGTCGAAGAAGGATTGGCCCAACCTGAGAAACTTGAGGCCAAAGTGAGTGCTGACAGCGCGAGATTTCAGTCTCTCATCGATTTGTTCATACCAACCATCGACAGCGAGCACGGCATATGTTACACCCAACCTGAGAAACTTCCAGGTAAGACACCGATCGGCCGTCTACTTGCACAAACATATTCCTTTGTTTATAGCTCTATTTTTCTTTTTACACGCAGACCTGGTGAAGCAATTACAATTTGACAGTTAATAAAAAGTGAAACAAGTGACTGCAACATGCCAAAGATGTTATGAAAATGCCAACTAGGTACACTAAAACCTGTATTCCACAATACTGCAGGTATCACACTGAGTGGCCTAAGGAAGCATTTCTTCCAGCGCAATTCCAGGGCGTTCAAAAGGGGCGCGTGGACGCGTCGCAAGATACAGTCGGAGTGCGGCATGCACGCGATGTGGCACAAGACCGGCAATACCTTGCCGGTGATGGTCAACGGCCGGCAGACGGGCAGCAAAAAAGGTTCTGGTGCTGCACACCAACAAGAACTTCGACCAGCAGAGGACCAACTGGGTGATGCACCAGTACCACCTCGGGGACCTGGAGCAAGAGAAGGAGCGGGAGCTGGTCCTCTGCAAGATTTTCTACCAGACGAACACTAGGGCCAGGAGTAAAAAGATTATAAGTTAGTTTGGTATTGGTAGTTGTACTACCTTGTCGTCCGCAAGTTGGTATTGTTGTTAACGATCTTTTGGTATGAACTTGCATTTGCTTCCAACCATCATGCCGAGGGTCGACGTGGATATAAAGCTGAATCATTTTTTTCGAAACGAATTTTCAGGCACCTGATTTTTATTTGATGGGTAGCATAAGCACCCGCCGTTCGAATTCCCAGTTCTCCAATTTTTTCGAAACAAGTGCATGCACTTATTATCACGATAAAAAACAATATCCGTGCTGCATCCCAGTTATCAGTCTGTACTTGCAGAATTCTCTCGTTTATTGAGCACGTATATTGTTTTTTCAGGTCGAGCAAGTTTCAACTGGGCTGTAGATTGCCAGGGTTGTTTTGTTTTTAACAGGCCCAGCCCATGACGACAACGGGGCACAAAGATCCAGCAGGTATCTACTGGCCTCTGGCCCGCCAGCGTTAGTTATATTTTGTCTTACAACATCCGCAGGCAGTTTTTTTACTGAATCAAACACACAGCCCAGTTCTATTTTCCTCTTGAAACGCATGTCCTACATCCGTTTTCTAAGCTCTACCTATAGTTTTACTAGTTCGTATACACGTATCATTATATTGAAAACACATAAAATTCCCTTTTCATATTTACATCCTTATTTTTGTTGTTTTTTCCCACCCAGCGCTGATTTTTTTACCACTGGTTTTCCCTTAAACCAACTAAATTTGTCCCACGTCTTATTTGCTTACAAAAACAAAACGATTTTTTTGGCAAATCAATAAGTTCTTAAAAAATGTTTATCATTTCGGGATTACAACAGTTCGGACTCCACCGAAATATGCAAAATAAGGTTGGACTTTTTGACCGTGGTCCTAGGCAGAAAATGGGCTGTAATAAATTACTTAAGAATTAGCAAATGGGCTGCAAATTATAAAAAATAGCAAATGGGCTTTATGTTGTCTGCCACAGATTTGGAGGCTGACTTGTGGGCCTACTAAGTTCATGCGTACACAAGGTTTCTCAAAAAAGAAACTTAGTCAACAATCGACTCTACCAGCGTCAGACCGTTAGATGTCAATCTAACGGCAATCGTGCTTCTTCAGTCTCTGATCCTCCTGCCCCAGCCGCCCAAACCAGCGCCGTCGGAACCGCCTGCTCCCGCCTCCCGTGGCCGGCAGTGCTGCCGGGAAGGCCTCACGGCCCCATCATACTCGCATCCCTGGCCTGTCTATCCCTCTACTCACCCACACCTCCTGTTATTTTCCGGCGACGGCAGCCGAACCAGTCAACCCTCGTACTCTCCACCGCGTGGGCAGCCACTGCCGTGTCTTCCCCGGCTCCGTGTCGTTCCCTTCGTAGGCCTCGCCGTCGTCCACCGCCCTGGTGCTCTCGGCGCGGCGTGGTCAACGATGTCCATCCAACGGCCGTAGTGCTTCTTCAACCTCTGGTCTTCTTGCCCCAGCCGCCCAAAGCAGCGCCGGTCGTGCCGCATGCTCCTGCCTCCCGTGGCCGGCTGTGCTGCCGCGGAGGCCTCACCGCCCCTACTATTCCCACCGCTGGCCAGGCCCTGCGGCGACGGCAGCCTCACACCGCAGCCGAACCAGTGAACCCTCGTACTCCTCTCCGCGCGGGCTTCCACTGCCGCGTCGTCCCCTTCCTAGGCCTCGCCGTCGTCCACCGCCGTGGTGCTCTCCGCGCGCGTGGTCAACGTGGTCAAGGAACGACTTCCATCGGAAGAGTACTGTACGTGGAGAGGCTGACAGCTGGGTCCACGGCCACACCCCAGTTTTTTTTGTGATTTGCCAAGCAAGTCGCTTTGTCAGGCCTGTTGGGCTGCAAATCTTTCAAGACGAGGAGAGCTTTCATTCGGCTGGCCGAGAAAATGGCCCATCAGTAATGAGAAATGGGCTGTACATTTTTAAAACACATCAAACCGGCAATTAGTTTCAAATATCTTTTTTTCATTTCGAGATTTTAAATTACATTAATTATTTTGCGTGGAGAATTTGTTGGATTTTATATTGATATACATTTATTTTTAAAATCAGTTTGAATGTGAGTCGAAATTTCAGGATTAAAAACAGTTCGGACCGCACCGAAATATGCAAAATTTCGTATAATTTTTTAACCGTGGCCACAATATGGGCTGTAATGCTAACAAAAAGAATATGGGCTCCAAAAAAACCTTAATAATTAGCAAATGGGCTGTAAATTATTAGAAATAATGGCAGATGGGTTGTATGCTGTTTCCCACAGATTTGAGGCTTTCCTAAAAAAAGGTTGACGCACAAGCAGTGACTGTTGGATGGCCATCCAACGGCCGTCGTGCTTCTTCAATCTCTGCTCTTCCTGCTCCAGCCGCTCAAACAGGCACCGGCGGGACTGCCTGCTCCCTCCTCCCCGCGGCCGGCTCTGCTGCCGCGTAGGCCTCACCGCCCCACTGTACTCCCATCGCTGGCCTAGCCATCCCTCTACTCACCCACACCTGCTGTTATTCTCCGGCGACGGCAGACGAACCAGTAAACCCTCGTACAGTCGTACTCCCCTCCGCGTGGGAAACAACTGCCGAGTCTTCCCTGCCTCCGTGTCGTTCCCTTCCTAGGCCTCGCCGTCGTCCACCGCCCTGGTGCTCTCGGCGCGGCCTGGTCAACGTGGTCAACGACCGACATGCATCTGAAGTGGACTTTAGGTGGAGAGGCCGACAGCTGGGTCCACGGCCGCACGCAAGGAAATGCCTCCTTATTACGCGCAAAATAATGATTCCTCCACCTGACATCTGGGACCCACCGAAAGGGCCTCTGTATTTCGCGAAAAAAACGTTACCGCCGCTGACAGCTCGGACCCACCAGCTATATCTTCGCACGCAAGGAAGTGCCTCCTTATTACGCACAAAAAAATGAATACTCCCCCTGTTAGCTGGGACCCAGTATAGTGGCAGGCTGACTTGTGGGCCTACTAAGTTGACGGGGACGGAGGGCTTTGTCAACTTAGTCAATATGCACGATTCTAGCTCCAGTGACCGTACGATGTCCATCCAACGGCCGTAGTGCTTCTTCAACCTCTGGTCTTCTTGCTCCAGCCGCCCAAACCAGCGCCGGTCGTGCCTCGTGCTCCTGCCTCCCGTGGCCGGCTGCGATGCGGCGGAGGCCTCACCGCCCCCTACTACTCCCACCGCTGGCCAGGCCATCCCTCTACTCACCCGCACCCCCTGTTATTCTGCGGCGACGGCAGCCTCACACCGCAACCGAACCAGTGAACCCTCGTACTCCTCTCCGCGCGGGCTTCCACTGCTACGTCTTCCCCGGCTCCGCATCGTCCCCTTCCTAGGCCTCGCCGTCGTCCAGACCACCGCCCTGGTGCTCTCGGCGCGGCGTGGTCAACATGGTCAATGACCAACTTTCATCGGAAGAGTACTGTACGTGGAGAGGCTGACAGCTGGGTCCAGGCGGCCGCAAGGAAGTGCCTCCTTATTACGCGCAAAATAATTATTCCTCCACCTTACAACAGGGACCCACCAGACGGGCCACCTTATTTCGCAAAAAAAAAACGTTTCCCCCTGACTGCTCGGACCCACCGGACGGGCCAGCGTATTTCGCAAAAAAACGTTCCCCCCGCTGTCAGCTCGGACCCACTGAAAGTGCCTCCTTATTACGGACAAAAAAAGAATACTTCCCCTGTTAGCCGGGACCCACCATGGTGGGAGGCTGACTTGTGGGCCTACTAAGTTGACTGGGACGGGGGCCTTTGTCAACTTTAGTCAATATGAACGATTCTAGCTCCACTGACCGTACGATGTCCATCCAACGGCCGTAGTGCTTCTTCAACCTCTGGTCTTCTTGCTCCAGCCGCCCAAAGCAGCGCCGGTCGTGCCGCATGCTCCTGCCTCCCGTGGCCGACTGTGCTGCCGTGGAGGCCTCACCGCCCCCTACTATTCCCACCGCTGGCCATGCCCTGCGGAGACGACAGCCTCACACTGCAGCCGAACCAGTGAACCCTCGTACTCCTCTCCGCGCGCGCGGGGGCTTCCACTGCCCCGTCTTCCCCGGCTCCCCGTCGTCCCCTTCCTAGGCCTCGCTGTCGTCCACCGCCCTGGTGCTCTCGGCGCGGCGTGGTCAACGTGGTCAAGGAATGACTTCCATCGGACGTGGACTGTACGTGGAGAGGCTGACAGTTGGGTCCACGGCGGCAGCAAGGAAGTGCCTCCTTATTACGTGGAAAATAATGATTCCTCCACCTGACAGCAGGGACCCACCGGACGGGCCACCGTATTTCGTGAAAAAAAAACGTTTCCCCCCTGACTGCTGGGACCCACCAGCTACACCTTCGCAGGCAAGGAAGTGCGTTCGGGCAAAAAAAAACCATTCGCCCCCTGACTGCTGGGACCCACCAGCTACATCTTCGCACGCAAGAAAGTGCGTCCGGGCAAAAAAACGATTCGCCCCCTGACTGCTGGGACCCACCAGCTACATCTTCGCAGGCAAGGAAGTGCCTGACAGTCGGGACCCACCTGGTCGAAGCGTACATAGCGTTGTCATTCTGGTCGCGAACGTGTACGTACATACTGGTCGATGTAGAGGCGCGCACGTGTCGTAGTAGAGGCGCGCACGTGTCGTAGTAGAGGCACGCATGTAGCATGTACACGTACGTACAGCAGCTAGGGTGCAAGAAAGAAAATACGACCACGTATGTGTACATACGGGCGGGGTCTCGAACGCCTACTCGCGCATACGTACGGCGAGGGCTCGTGTACATGGCTGGGTCGGAATGGAGAAACAACGTCGTCTTCGTGTTCATGGGTCAGAACGGAGTGCATGGTCGTGTTCATCGGGAGGGCTTGGATGGAAGAGGCGATGGAAACGAGGCCTGGCGTACCGCACAACGGAGGAAACGGACCTCCTACGGTCGAAACGGGGGTCTTGTTGATTGGGAGGGGTGTGGCGTACCGCAAAACGAAGGAAACGGACCTCCTACGGTCGAAACGAGGGTCCTGTTGATCGGGAGGGGTGTGGCGTACCGCAAAACGGAGGAAACGGACCTCCTACGGCCGAAATGGGGGTCCTGTTGATCGGGAGGGGTGTGGCGTACCGCAAAACGGAGGAAACGGACTTGTGTTGGAGCGCTACGGTCGAAACGGGGGTCCTGTTCATTGGGAGGGGTGTGGCGTACCGCAAAACGGGACTCCACGGGATACTGTTCATCTCCACCGTCGACCCCCTCCAGCCTCCACGAGCTACTGTCCATCCACCGTCGACCTCCTCCAGCCTCCACGGGCTCCTGTTCATCCAGCCTCCACCGCGCGCTACTCTACCGGCTACTGTTCAACCATCCTCCACCGTCTACTGTTCATCCAGCCATCCACACCACGGGGTCCTGTTCAACCACCCCTCCACAGGCACCCCTCCACCGTTTACTGTTCATCCTGCCCTCCACACCACAGGGTCCTGTTCATCCACCCCTCCACGGGCACCCCTCCACCGTCTACTGTTCCATCAGCCCTCCACCACACCAGGGGGTCCTGTTCATCCAGAGGCAATGCCACCGCTCACTTTCATCCAAACCCCCCCCCGCAACGCTCACTGTTCATCCATCGATCGGCTTCAGTTAGCAGCAGTAGCCAAGGAATCACTCGATCGGGTTCAGTTAATCAGCCATCGATCGATCGCTCGGGTTCAGGTAACGTGTAGCTGCAGTGCAATCGCTCGGGTTCAGTTAGAGCCCAATGCCTCGCTCGGGTTCAGTTAGAGCCAACGCCTCGGCACACACGCGCGTACGTGTACGAAGAAACGCGCATCGCTCGCCCCTACCTCCCACCGTAACCGGGAACTCCCCGAAATTTTCCTCCCCCTCGCTTCTCACGGTTTTTTCCGTCATGGACGGCCCAAAGAATGTCATGCAGCTGCGTCTCTGGCCCGCCCAGGACGAAAATCCCATTTTCTGTCATGATTTTTTGTCATAGAAGTCGGAGCCCATCACATCTATGATGATACTGGGTTTTGTCACAATTATCGTCATAGAAGTGTCATATGTATGACAGAAAAAAAAATTTGTTTGGCCCAAAATGTCACAGATGTGTCTTTTTTTGTAGTGCTATCTGTTACCACTTGTTTCCGTACTTGCAGAGAATACCTTGCTGGAAACCGCTTATCATTTCCTTCTGCTCCTTGTTGGGTTCGACACTCTTACTTATCGAAAGGACTACGATAGATCCCCTATACTTGTGGGTCATCAAGACTCTTTTCTGGCGCCGTTGCCGGGGAGTGAAGCGCCTTTGGTCGGTGGAATTTGGTAAGGAAAAATTTATATAGTGTGCTGAAATTTACTGTCACTTGTTACTATGGAAAGTAATCCTCTGAGGGGCTTGTTCGGGGTATCTTCACCCCGACCAGTAGAGCAAAGAGTTGCTCCTCAACCTACTAAAAATGAAAATGTCTGCTTTGAAATTCCTTCGGGTATGATAGAGAAACTGCTAGCTAATCCCTTTTTAGGAGATGGAACAAAACATCCTGATGAGCATCTAGTATATGTGGATGAAGTTTGTGGATTATTTAAGCTTGCAGGTGTACCCGTAGATGTTGTTAAGAAGAAGGTCTTCCCTTTATCTTTGAAGTGAGATGCATCGACATGGTATAGGCTATTTGATGATATGGGGTCTTGAAATTACAAACGATTGAAATTGGAATTTCATCAGAAGTTTTATCCTATGCATCTTGTTCATCGTGATCGCAATTATATATATAATTTTTGGCTCGCGAAGGAGAAAGCATCGCTCAAGCTTGGGGGAGGCTTAAATCAATGTTATATTCATGCCCCAATCATGAGCTCTCAAGAAAAATGATTATTCAATATTTCTATGCTCGGCTTTCTGATAACAATCGCACCATGCTTGATACTTCTTGTGCTGGCTCTTTTATGATGAAGACTATTGAATTCAAATGGGATTTATTGGAAAGAATTAAACGCAATTCTGAAGATTGGGACCTCGACAAAGGTAAGGAGTCAGGTATGACACCTAGTTTTGATTGTGTTAAATCTTTTATGGATACCGATGCTTTCCGTAAATTTAGCACTAAATATGGACTTGACTCTGAGATAGTAGCTTCTTTCTATGAATGTTTTGCTACTTATGTTGATCTCCCCAAGGAGAAGTGGTTTAAATATCATCCTCCCATAGAAGTAAAAGTAGCTGCACCTATTAAAGTTGAAGAAACGACTATCACTTATAAGAGCGTTGATATACAGACGACACCCTGGAACGATTTCAAGATGACACAGCATATCCCACCGTCCATTGGAAAGGCAAAACTGCACAACACTGTTGGATAAGCCATCGTCCTAGAATCGTGAGAGCATTTGTCGTGTGTGAAGTACTTTCGCACTTATAATGATCCAATTGTTCCTACTTCTTATGTTGAGAAACCACCTTTCCCTGTTAGGATAAAGGATTATGCTAAAGCTTCAACTGTGGTTCGTAAAAGCAATATTTAAACTTATACACCTCATGAGCAAATTAAAGTTGAACCTGATATTGCTATTGTTAAAGATCTCTTGTCTGATAATATTGATGGGCATGTTATTTATTTCTGTGATGAAACTGCTAGAATTGCTAAACCTTGTGCTAAAGATAAACCTAGATCTGTGGTAGGCATGCCTGTTATTTTTGTTAAAGTAGGAGATCATTGTTATCATGGCTTATGTGATATGGGTGCCAGTGCTAGTGCAATACCTATTAGCCTATATAGAGAAATCGTGCATGATATTGCACATGTTGAATTAGAAGATATTGATGTCACAGTTAAACTTGCCAATAGAGATACTATTTCACCAATGGGAATTGTTAGAGATGTTGAAGTCTTGTGTGGAAAAACTAAATATCCTACTAATTTTCTTGTTCTTGGTTACCTACAAGATAGCTTTTGTCCCATTATATTTGGTAGACCCTTCTTAAACACTGTTAATGCTACCATAGATTGCAAAAGAGATGTTGTTACTATCGGTTTAGATGATATGACTCATGAATTTAATTTCTCTAAATTTAGTAGACAACACCGTGAAGAAGAATTACCTAGTAAGGATGAAATTATTGGTCTTGCTTCTATTTCCGTACCTCCTAGTGATCCTTTAGAACAATATTTGCTAGACCATGAAAATGATATGTTTATGAATGAAAAAAGGGAAATAGATGAAGTATTCTTTAAACATGAACCTATTCTCAAACACAATTTGCCTGTTGAAATCCTAGGGGATCCTCCTCCACCCAAGGGTGATCCCATGTTTGAGCTTAAACCGTTACCCGATACTCTTAAATATGCTTATCTTGATGAGAAAAAGATATATCCTATTATTATTAGTGCTAACCTTTCAGAGCATGAGGAAGAGAGATTATTGAAAACTCTGAAGAAGCACCGTGCTGCTATTGGGTATACTCTTGATGATCTTAAGGGCATTAGTCCCACTCTATGTCAACATAAAATTAATTTGGAAGAAGATGCTAAACCAGTTCGTGATCATCAACGACGGCTGAATCCTAAAATGAAAGAAGTGTTAAGAAAGGAAATAATAAAGCTCCTTGAGGCAGGTATAATCTATTCCGTTGCTGATAGTCAGTGGGTAAGTCCTGTCCATTGTGTCCCTAAGAAGGGAGGTATTACTATCGTTCCTAATGATAAAGATGAATTGATTCCTCAAAGAATTATTACAGGTTATAGGATGGTAATTGATTTTTGCAAATTCAATAAGGCCACTAAAAAGGATCATTACCCCTTACCATTTATCGATCAAATGCTAGAAAGATTATCCAAACATACACATTTTTGCTTTCTAGATGGTTATTCTGGTTTCTCTCAAATACCTGTGTCAGCCAAAGATCAATCAAAGACTACTTTTACTTGCCCTTTTGGTACTTTTGCTTATAGACGTATGCCTTTTGGTCTATGTAATGCACCTGCTACCTTTCAAAGATGCATGATGGCTATATTCTCTGACTTTTGTGAAAAGATTTGTGAGGTTTTCATGGATGATTTCTCCGTCTATGGATCTTCTTTTGATGATTGCTTGAGAAACCTTGATCGAGTTTTGCAGAGATGTGAAGAAACTAATCTTGTCTTGAATTGGGAAAAGTGCCACTTTATGGTTAATGAAGGTATTGTCTTGAGGCACAAAGTTTCTGAAAGAGGTATTGAGGTTGATAAAGCCAAGGTTAATGCTATTGAGAAGATGCCATGTCCCAAGGACATCAAAGGTATAAGAAGTTTCCTTGGTCATACCAGATTTTATAGGAGGTTCATTAAGGACTTCTCAAAAATTTCTCGGCCTCTGACTAATTTATTACAAAAAGATATACCATTTGTTTTTGATGATGATTGTGTTGAAGCATTTGAAATACTTAAGAAAGCATTAATCTCTGCACCTATTGTCCAGCCACCTGATTGGAATTTACCCTTTGAAATTATGTGTGATGCTAGTGATTATGATGTAGGTGCTGTTTTAGGGCAAAGAGTTGATAAGAAATTAAATGTTATTCAATATGCTAGTAAAACCATAGACAATGCTCAAAGAAATTATGCTACTACTGAAAAAGAATTTTTAGCAGTTGTATTTGCTTGTGATAAGTTCAGACCTTATATTGTTGATTCTAAAGTAACTATTCACACTGATCATGCTGCTATTAAATATCTTATCGAAAAGAATGATGCTAAACCTAGACTTATTAGATGGGTTCTCTTGCTACAAGAATTTGATTTACATATTGTTGATAGAAAAGGAGCTGAGAAACCCGTTGCAGACAACTTGTCTAGGTTAGAAAATGTGCTTGATGACCCACTACCTATTGATGATAGCTTTCCTGATGAGCAATTAAATGTCATAAATGCTTCTCATACTGCTCCATGGTATGCTGATTATGTTAGTTACATTGTTGCTAAGTTTATACCACCTAGTTTCACATACCAGCGAAAGAAAAGTTCTTCTATGATTTGAGGCATTACTTTTGGGATGACCCACATCTTTATAAAGAAGGAGTAGATGGTGTTATCAGACGTTATGTACCTGAGCATGAACAGGAACAGATCCTACGCAAGTGTCACTCCAAAGCTTATGGAGGACACCATGCTGGAGATAGAACTGCACATAAGGTATTGCAATCTGGTTTTTATTGGCCCACTCTCTTCAAGGATGCCCGTAAGTTTGTCTTATCTTGTGATGAATGTCAAAGAATTGGTAATATTAGTAGACATCAAGAAATTCCTATGAACTATTCACTCGTTATTGAACCATTTGATGTGTGGCGCTTTGACTATATGGGACCCTTTCCTTCCTATAATGGATATGCACATATTTTAGTTGCTGTTGATTACGTTACTAAGTGGGTAGAAGCTATTCCAACTAGTAGTGTTGATCATAACACTTCTATTAAAATGCTTAAAGAAGTTATTTTTCCACGGTTTGGAGTCCACAGATATTTAATGACTGATGGTGGTTCACATTTTATTCATGGTGCTTTCCGTAAAATGCTTTCTAAATATGATGTTAATCATATAATTGCATCTCCTTATCACCCACAGTCTAGTGGTCAAGTAGAATTGAGTAATAGAGAGCTCAAATTAATTTTGCAAAAGACTGTTAATAAATCTAGAAAGAATTGGTCCAAGAAACTTGATGATGCATTATGGGCCTATAGAACTGCATATAAAAATCCTATGGGTATGTCTCCGTATAAAATGGTTTATGGAAAAGCATGTCACTTACCTCTCGAACTAGAAAACAAGGCATATTGGGCTATTAAAGAACTCAATTATGATTTCAAACTTGCCGGTGAGAAGAGGTTATTTGATATTAGCTCACTTGATGAATGGAGAACCCAAGCCTATGAACGTGCCAGGTTGTTTAAAGAAAAAGTTAAAAGATGGCATGACAAAAGAATACAAAACCGCGAGTTTAATGTAGGTGACTATGTATCGCTATACAACTCTCGTTTAAGATTTTTTGCTGGAAAACTTCTCTCTAAATGGGAAGGTCCTTACGTTATCGAGGAGGTCTATCGTTCCGGTGCCATAAAAATCAACAACTTCGAAGGCACAAATCCGAAGGTGGTGGACGGTCAAAGAATCAAACATTATATCTCAGGTAATCCCATAAATGTTGAAACCAATGTTATTGAAACCGTAACCCCGGAGGAATACATAAGGGACACTTTCCGGAATGTTTCAGACTCCAAAAAGGAATAGGTATGTGGTACGGTAAGTAAACCGACTCCAAAACAGTTTTTAAGGAAATATTTCTCCGTTTTGGAATATTTAGAAAAAAAGAAAAATAAGAAGCAGTCCGGGAAGGACACGAGGGCTCAACGAGGGTGGAGGGTGCGCCCTACCCCCTGGGCGCGCCCCCTACCTCGTGGGCACCACGTGCGCTCTCCGGACTCCGTTTTCGTACACGACACGTATTTTGGTCAGTAAAAATTCATTATATAATCTCCCAGAGGTTTTGACTCCCGTATCACGCAAATATCTCCCATCTTTGTTTCGAGCTCTTTTCTGTCAAGGTTGTCAAGGCCAGGCACTATGTCGTCTCCCTCCTCCTCCAACCATGAGGGCAATGATGCTTGCCTAATGAAGATAGAGCTGAAAAGAGAAGAACCCAAGGAGATCGACAAGGATGAAGGGATCAAGAAGGCCATGGAGGACCAAGTTCCGGCAATAGAAGACACCCTTCAACTTGATCACAATCTACTTACCCCAACAGAGATCGAAGCTTTCAAGATGATTGAGTTAGCTCGTAGACAAAATAAGTATCTCACATGTGAAAATATTTTGTTGAAGGAGCATATCATCACACTCAAAGGTATTATCCGCAAGTTAGAAAGACCTCCTACGCTCGATGTGCGACTATCCATCATCAACAACTCCACCATCTTCACCAATAAAGGAGACATAATCACATGGGTATGGGCACTCCCCTTGGCAACTCCCAAGCTTGGGGGAGTGCCCCGGTATCGTATCACCATCATTTTTATCTTTATCGTTTTTCTTAGTTCGATCCTTTTGGTAATATATTGATCTAGTAGAATAAAAGTTCTTAGTATGATCTACTTGTGAGTCTTGCTTTATAATCCTTCTATGTAATCGAGTCCGTGAGCTATATAATAAAGATTAGTGTTGAGTCAAGGGCTTGATTATTTTGCCATGATCCAAAGAGAAAGAAATAAAAAGAAACAAAGAGATCATGTGAGCCTTATGGAGAGTAATGAGCTCACATAGAAAAGGTATGATGAATAAAAGTTGTTAAGGGTTGACAAAAGTAGTTTTGGTCATCGTTGCAATTAATAGGAAGTAATAAAGAGAGGTCTTCACATATAAATATACTATCTTGGACATCTTTTATGATTGTGATCACTCATTAAAATATGAGATGCTAAAGAGTTGACGTTGGACAAGGAAGACAACATAATGGGTTATGTTTTCTTACATCTGAGATAAATTATATTGTCATGGATCATCCAACATGGTTGAGCTTGCCTTTCCCCCTCATGCTAGCCAAATTCATTGCACCAAGTAGAGATACTACTTGTGCTTCCAAATACCCTTAAACCAGTCTTGCCATGAGAGTCCACCATACCTACCTATGGATTGAGTAAGATCCTCCAAGTAAGTTGTCATTGGTGCAAGCAATAAAAATTGCTCTCTAAATATGTATGACTTATTAGTGTGGGAGAAATAAGCTTTATACGATCGTGTGATATGGAAGAAATAAAAGCGACAGACTGCATAATAAAGGTCCATATCACAAGTGGCAATCCAAAGTGAGGTTCTTTCACATTAAGATTTTTTGCATCCAACTATAAAAGCGCATGACAACCTCTGCTTCCCTCTACGAAGGGCCTATCTTTTAATTTTATCTCCTACATTGCATAAGAGTCATGGTGATCTTCACCCTTCCCTTTTACATTTTATCCTTTGGCAAGCACAGTATGTTGGAAAGATCCTGGTATATATGGCTAATTGGATGTGAGTTTTCATGAACTATTATTGTTGACACTACCCTTGAGGTAAAACGTTGGGAGGCAAAACCATAAGGCCCTATCTTTTTCTATGTCTGACTAAAACTCCATACCATAAGTATTGCGTGAGTGTCAGCAATTGTGAAAGACTATATGATAGTTGAGTATGTGGACTTGCTGAAAAGCTCTTATACATTGAGTCTTTCCTATGTTATGATAAATTGCAATTGCTCCAATGACCGAGATTATAGTTTGTTAGTTTTCAATGAAGTTTACGATTCATCCTTGAAATTGTGATTGAATTATTACTCGAGCATAAGAAATCATATGACAAGAATTATATAAGTTGCTGTTCTAAGAATGATCATGATGCCCACATGTCCGTATTTTATTTTTATCGACACCTCTATCTCTAAACATGTGGACATATTTCTCGATTTCGGCTTTTCGCTTGAGGACAAGCGAGGTCTAAGCTTGGGGGAGTTGATACGTCCATTTTGCATCATGCTTTTATATCGATATTTATTGCATTATGGGCTGTTATTACACATTATGTCACAATACTTATGCCTATTCTCTCTTATTTTACAAGGTTCACATGAAGAGGGAGAATGCCGGCAGGTGGGATTCTGGGCTGGAAAAGGAGAAAATATTAGAGACCTATTCTGCACAGCTCCAAAAGCCCTGAAACTTCACGGAAGACGTTTTCAGAATATATAAAAAATACTCAGAGGAAGAGATTCACCAGGGAGGCCACACCCTGCCCATGAGGGTGGGGGGCGCACCCTACCCCCCTGGGCGCGCCCCCTACCTCGTGGGCCCCCGAGTGGCCCTCCGGTGGCCATCTTCTGCTATATGAAGTCTTTCGATGGAAAAAAATAAGTAGCCATCTTCTCGGATGAAACTCCGCCGCCACGAGGCGGAACCTTGGTGGAACCAATCTAGGGCTCTAGCGGAGTTGTTCTGTCGAGGAAACTTCCCTCCCGGAGGGGGAAATCATCGCCATCGTCATCACGAACGCTCCTCCCATCGGGAGAGGGCAATCTCCATCAACATCTTCATCAGCACCATCTCCTCTCAAAACCCTAGTTCATCTCTTGTATCCAATTCTTGTCTCCAAGTCCGGGATTGGTGCTAGTAGGTTGCTAGTAGTGTTAATTACTCCTTGTAGTTGATGCTAGTTGGTTTAATTGGTGGAAGATCATATGTTCAGATCCTATCTGCATATTAATACCCCTCTGTCTATGAACATGTTTATGCTTTGTGAGTAGTTACGTTTGTTCCTAAGGACATGGGAGAAGTCTTGCTATTAGTAGTCATGTGAATTTGGTATTCGTTCGATATTTTGATGAGATGTATGTTGTCTCTCCTCTAGTGGTGTTATGTGAACATCGACTACAGGACACTTCACCATTATTTGGGCCTAGATGAAGGCATTGGGAAGTAATAAGTAGATGATGGGTTGCTAGAGTGACAGAAGCTTAAACCCTATTTTATGCGTTGCTTCATAAGGGGCTGATTTGGATCCATATGTTTCATGCTATGGTTAGGTTCACCTTAATACTTTTGTTGTAGTTGCGGATGCTTGCAATAGAGGTTAATCATAAGTGGGATGCTTGTCCAAGTAAGGAAAGTACCCAAGCACCGGTCCACCCACATACCAAATTATCAAAGTACCGAACGCGAAGCATATGAGCGTGATGAAAACTAGCTTGATGATATTCCCATGTGTCCTCGGGATCGTTTTTCTCTATATAAGAGTTTGTCCAGGCTTGTCCTTTGCTACAAAAAGGATTGGGCCACCTTGCTGCACTTTATTTACTTTTGTTACTTGTTGCTCGTTACAAATTATCCTATCACAAAACTATCTGTTACCACTTGTTTTAGTACTTGCAGAATTGCATGTGTAGGTTGACTGCTTGACTTGTGATAAGTTGCTAAAATCCGCCAAGACTTAAAATTGGGAAAATGATTGATTTTTATTTGGTCAAGTAGTCTAATCAACCCCCTCTAGACATATTTTGGATCCTACAATGTGGCAGTACAAGGAAGGCCCTTGAGTCATTCCAATCTCTTTTTTGTGCAGTTCAACTAAAATTATGGCACTGATACGTCCATTTTGCATCATGTTTTCTTACTATTATTTATGATGTTTTTATCCACAATAATGCCTTTTGTCTCATAATATGCAAGGTATACTCAAAGAGGGAGAATTTCGGCAGCTGGAAATCTGGACCTGGAAAAGCTATCTCAGGCCACCTATTCTGCACAACTCCAAACAAGCTGAAACTTCACGGAGATTTTTTATTAAATATATGAAGAATATTGGAGCAAAGAACTACCAGAGGGGGCCCACCAGGTGGGCACAACCCACCTGGCCGCGCCAGGGAGCCCAGGCGCGCCCTGGTGGATTATGCTCACCCAGGCCCACCTCCGGTGCCCATCTTCTGGTGTATAAGTCATTTTGACCTGGAAAAAATCACGAGAGGACTTTCAGGACGGAGCACCGCCGTGTCGAGGCGGAACTTGGGCAGGAGCACTTTTGCCCTCCGGTGAAGCGATTCCACCGGGGGAACTTCCCTCCCGGAGGGGGAAATCATCGTCATCATCATCACCAACAACTCTCCCATCTTGGGGAGGGCAATCTCCATCAACATCTTCAACAACACCATCTCATCTCAAACCCTAGTCATCTCTTGTGTTCAATCTTGTTACCGGAACTATAGATTGGTGCTTGTGGGTGACTAGTAGTGGTGATTACATCTTGTAGTTGATTACTATATGGTTTATTTTGTGGAAGATTATATGTTCAGATCCAATATGCTATTTAATACCCCTCTGATCTTGAGCATGATTATCATTTGTGAGTAGTTACTTTTGTTCTTGAGGTCACGGGAGAAATCATGTTGCAAGTAATCATGTGAACTTGATATGTGTTTGATATTTTGATAGTATGTATGTTGTGATTCCCTTAGTGGTGTCATGTGAATGTCGACTACATGAAACTTCACCATATTTGGGCCTATGGGAATGCATTGTGGAGTAGCAATTAGATGATGGGTTGCGAGAGTGACAGAAGCTTAAACCCTAGTTTATGCGCTATTCCATAACGGACCGATTGGATCCAAAAGTTTAATGCTATGGTTAGAATTTATTCTTAATACTTTTCTCATAGTTGCGGATGCTTGCGGTGAAGGAAATATGCCCTAGAGGCAATAATAAAGTTGTTATTTATATTTCCTTATATCATGATAAATGTTTATTATTCATGCTAGAATTGTATTAACCGGAAACTTAGTACATGTGTGAATACATAGACAAACAGAGTGTCACTAGTATGCCTCTACTTGACTAGCTCGTTGAATCAATGATGGTTATGTTTCCTAACCATAGAAATAAGTTGTCATTTGATTAACGAGATCACATCATTAGAGAATGATGTGATTGACTTGACCCATCTGTTAGCTTAGCACGATCATCGTTTAGTTTGTTCCTATTGCTTTCTCCATAACTTATACATGTTCCTATGACTATGAGATCATGCAACTTCCGAATACCGGAGGACCACTTAGTGCGCTATCAAACGTCACAATGTAACTGGGTGACTATAAAGATGCTCTACAGGTGTCTCCGATGGTGTTTGTTGAGTTGGCATAGATAGAGATTAGGATTTGTCACTTTGAGTATGGGAGAGGTATCTCTGGGCCCTCTCGGTAATGCACATCACTATAAGCCTTGCAAGCAATGTGAATAATGAGTTAGTTGCGGGATGATGCATCATGGAACGAGTAAAGAGACATGCCGGTAACGAGATTGAACTAGGTATTGAGATACCGACGATCAAATCTCGGGCAAGTAACATACCGATGACAAAGGGAACAACGTATATTGTTATGTGGTTTGACCGATAAAGATCTTCGTAGAAGGAGCCAATATGAACATACAAGTTCCATTATTGGTTATTGACCGGATACGTGTCTCGGTCATGTATACATAGTTCTCGAACCCGTAGGGTCCGCACGCTTAACGTTCAGTGACGATCGGTATTATGAGTTTATATGTTTTGATGTACCGAAGATTGTTCAGAGTCCCGAATATGATCACGGACATGACAAGGAGTCTCAAAATGGTCGAGACATAAATATCGATATATTGGATGACTATATTCGAACACCGGATGAGTTCCGAGGGTCAGCGAATAATTATCGGAGTGCCGGGGGGTTATCAGAACCCCCGGGGGGAACTAATGGGCCACATGGGCCTTATTGGAGAGAGAGAGAGGGCCGGCCAAGGAAGGGCCGCGTGCCCCCTCCCCTCTAGTCCGAATTGGACTAGGGAAGGGGGGGGCGGCGCCCCCTTTTCCTTCTCTTCTCTCCCTCTCCTTCCTTCCCCCTTCCTCCTCCTAGTAGGACTAGGAAAGGGGAGTCCAGTGCTTAGGCGAATCCCCACGATGGTAGTTTCATCATCATCGTCATCACGGCGTCGTGCTGACGAAGCTCTCCCTCAGCACTTAGCTGGATCAAGAGTTCGTGGGACGTCACTGAGCCGAACGTGTGGAGATCGTGGAGGTGCCGTACTTTCGGTACTAGGATTGGTCAGATCATGAAGACGCAAGACTACATCAACCGCGTTTTCATAATGCTTCCGCTTACGGTCTACGAGGGTACGTGGACAACACTCTTCCCCTCTCGTTGCTATGCATCACCATGATAGATCTTGCGTGTGCGTAGGATTTTTTTTGAAATTACTGCGTTCCCCAACATGCGGGAGAGTTAATATGGACTTGACTCTGAGATAGTAGCCTCCTTTTGTGAATCATTTGCTACTCATGTTGATCTCCCTAAAGAGAAGTGGTTTAAATATCACCGACCTATTAAAGAAAAATAAAAGAACTGGTGCTAGTTAAATAAGAAACTATACTTTACAATGTTGATCCCATTGTTCCTTCTGCTTATATTGAGAAACCACCTTTCCCTGTTAGGATAAAGGAACATGCTAAAGTTTCAATTGTGGTCAACAAAAGCTATATTAGAACACCAAAAGCTGATGAACAAATTAAAGTAGAACCTAGTATTCCTATGGTTAAAGATCTCTTGGAAGAAGTGTTGGGGAATGCAGTATTTCAAAAAAATTCCTACGATCACGCAAGATATATCTAGGTGATGTATAGCAACGAGAGGGGAGAGTGTGTCTACTTACCCTCTTAGACTGAAAGCGGAAGCGTTTAGTAACGCGGTTGATGTAGTCGAACGTCTTCGCGATCCAACCAATCAAGTACCGAGCGCACGGCACCTCCGCGATCTACACACTTTCAGCTCGGTGACATCCCTCGTACTCTTGATCCAGCTGAGTCCGGGGGTGAGTTCCGTCAGCACGACGGTGTGTTGACAGCGTGATACGTCTCTGTCATATCTATAATTTTTTGATTGTTCCATGCCAATATTATACAACTTTTATATACTTTTGGCAACTTTTTATACTATTTTTGAGACTAACATATTGATCCAGTGCCAAGTGTCAGTTCCTGTTTGTTGCATGTTTTTTGTTTTGCAGAAAATCCATATCAAACGGAGTCCAAACGGGATAAAAACTGACAGAGATTTTTTTGGAATATATGTGATTTTTGGGAAGAAGAATCAACGCGAGACGATGCCCGAGGGGGCCACGAGGCAGGGGGGCGCGCCCCAGGGGGTCAGGCGCGCCCTGGGCCCTCGTGGCCACCCCGTAAGGCGGTTGGTGCCCTTGTTTCTCCACAAGAATGCCAATATCTGGCTAGAAATCGTGTCAAAATTTCAGCCCAATTGGAGTTACGGATCTCCGGGAATTTAAGAAATGATGAAAGAGCAGAATCAGGGAACGTAGAAACAGAGAGAGACAAAGAGACAAATCCAATCTCGGAGGGGCTCTCGCCCCTCCACCGCCATGGAGGCCGTGGACTAGAGGGTAAACCTTTCTCCCATCTAGGGAGAAGGTCAAGGAAGAAGAAGAAGAAGGTGGGCTCTCTCCCCCTCTCTCCCGGTGGCGCCGGAACGCCGTCGGGGCCATCATCGTGTGACGGTGATCTACACCAACACCTCCGTCATATTCACCAACATCTTCATCACCTTCCCCTATCTATCTACAGCGGTCCACTCTCCCGCAACCCGTTGTACCCTCTACTTGAACATGGTGTTTTATGCTTCATATTATTATCCAATGATGTGTTGCCATCCTATGATGTCTGAGTAGAGTTTCGTTATCCTATCGGTAATTGGTGAATTGCTATGATTGGTTTAATTTGCTTGTGGTTATGTTGCTGTCCTTTGGTGCCCATCATATGAGCGCGCACGTGGATCACACCATAGGGTTAGTTGTATGTTGATAGGACTCTATATTGGAGGGCAAGAGTGACAGAAGCTTCAACCTAGCATAGAAATTGATGCATACGGGATTGAAGGGGGAACACTATATCTTAATGCTATGGTTGGGTTTTACCTTAATAAATGTTAGTAGTTGCGGATGCTTGCTAATAGTTCCAATCATAAGTGCATAGAATTCCAAGTCAGGGATGACATGCTAGCAGTGGCCTCTCCCACATAAAACTTGCCATCGGTCTAGTAAAGTAGTCAATTGCTTAGGGACAATTTCGCAACTCCTACCACCACTTTCCACACTCGCTATACTAACTTTATTGCTTCTTTACCTAAAACAGCCCCTAGTTTTTATTTACGTGCTCTTTATATTCTTGCAAACCTATCCCGTTACACCTACAAAGTACTTCTAGTTTCATACTTGTTCTAGGTAAAGTGAACGTCAAGCGTGCGTAGAGTTGTATCGGTGGTCGATAGAACTTTAGGGAATATTTGTTCTACCTTTAGCTCCTCATTGGGTTCGACACTCTTACTTATCGAAAGAGGCTACAATTGATCCCCTATACATGTGGGTTATCAAGACCTTTTTCTGGCGCCGTTGCTGGGGAGTTATAGCGTGGGGCGAATATTCTCGTGTGTGCTTGTTTGCTTTATCACTAAGTAGTTTTTATTTTGTGCTCTTGTTTTCCATCTTTAGTTATTGGTAGGAAACGCAAAATATCAAAAAATAGGTTTACTTGCTACTCATGGAGATGGGGAACCTCCTAAAACCCTCGATGCTCATTATGAGAAAGATATTATGCACTACTTTAATAATCCTGAGAAAACCACATTCAATTATATAATGGGAGACACGTTGGATCAACGTGAATACTTTAGGGATTATCGCTTGACTCAAAAAGGGAAACTATTATGGGATCAAATTTATATGTTGCATTGGTATGCTCGGCAACTATGCTTGAGATATGATTATACTTGTTGCTCTAGGATGAAGGCTCCACACCTTCCCTTTTCATGTGAATTTAATGATAATGTAACCTTAGCTTCTTATCCTAATGGTATATATGATTACTATGATGTGGAACGAATAGAAGAATTTGTTGCTTTTAAGGGTGCTTGTGAAATTGAATCTTTGTTTAATGAGTTTGAACATTTTGATGATTTAGTTTATAGACCTAAAAATTTAGCTATCCTTAAATATTTCTATGAGAATTATAAATACAATTATGATAGAATTTATTGAGAAAGTCTCCGCTGTCCGAGAGGAGACTAATATTTTGCAGGAGTCTATGGAAGAAGAAATTGATGAAACTGTGGGCTTATTGGATGAAAAAGATGATGAGGAGAGCGAAGAACAAAAGGAGGAAGAGTGGATTAGCTACCCATGCCCACCTTCTAATGAGAGTAACTCTTCAACTCATACATTGTTTAATTTCCTTCGTTCTTACCGAAGGATGAATGCCATGATAATTGCTATGATCCCGTTGATTCATTTAAAATATCCCCTTTTGATGAACTTGATGCTTGCTATGCTTGTGGCCAAGATGCCAATATGAATGATGCTTATGGAGATGAACTTGCTATAGTTCCTTATGTTAAAATGAAATTGTTGCTATTGCACCCACGCATGATAGTCCTATTATCTTTTTGAATTCTCCCGACTACACTATATCGGAGAAGTTTGCCCTTATTAAGGATTATATTGATGGGGTGTGTTTCACTACTACACATGATGATTTTGATAGATATAATATGCATGTGCTTGCTGATCCTACTTGCAATTATTATGAGATAGGAACAAATCCCCACCTCTCTATGTTTCCAATATGATAAAATTGCAAGAAACTTCTTATGCTATGCATTGGCCTTTACTTTGTGTGCATGAATTGTTTTTTATGACATGCCGATGCATAGGAAGATAGTTAGACTTTGTCATTACATGATATATGTTGCTTTGTGCTCACTACTAAATGCCAAATCATTGCTAATTCAAATTGGCTTTGATATACCTTGGGATCCAGGTGGATTCATTACTTGAGCACCTTATGCCTAGCTTAATGGCTTTAAAGAAAGTGCTGCCAGGGAGACAACTCGGAAGTTTTAGAGAGTCATTTATTTCTGTTGTGTGCTTTTATAAAGTTTAAAAACAAAAATAAATAAATAGGAGAACCTAAAACATTTTCAAAAAGAAAGCGAAAGTGAGAAAGACGAGTATTGTTAAAGTGGGGGCTAGCCTTAAACTTTGTTCATGCCCATGGAAACTTTGTGACCCTTGATTACAAAAACTTTTCAACAAAAATAATTATCCCCTTGTACAAATCCATTGTATCATAAAAATAATGTGCCAAGATTTGCCTTTAGGATGTTTACATTGCTTGTTGGTTTGTGCGGTGCAAGACAGAAACTTTGGCTATAGTGCGCAATTTTACATTTTTTTACTCAAACGTCAGACGGTTCTGAAACCTTTTGCACTGTATTTCTATACAAATTGTTTATTTTTACGAATTTTTGGAGTAACAGAAGTATGGTGAATGTTCAGATTACTAGAGACTGTCCTGTTTAAGATAGATTCTGTTTTGATGCATAGTTTGCTTGTTTTGATGAAACTATCAATTTCTATCAGTGGATTAAGCCATGGAAAAGTTATATTACAGTAGCTACAATGCAAAAACAAAATATGAATTGGTTTGCAACAGTACTTAGAGTAGTGATTTTCTTTATTATACTAACGGATCTTACCGAGCTTTTTGTTGAGTTTTGTGTGGATGAAGTGATCAAAGATTGAGGAGGTCTCGATATGAGGAGAAGGAGGAGAGGCAAGAGCTCAAGCTTGGGGATGCCCAAGGCACCCCAAGTAAATATTCAAGGAGGATCAAGCATCTAAGCTTGGGGATGCCCCGTAAGGCATCCCATCTTTCTTCAACAAGTATCAGTATGTTTTCGGATTTGTTTCGTTCATGTGATATGTGCAAATCTTGGAGCATCTTTTGCATTTAGTTTTCACTTTTCTTTGATGCACCATGCTGGTATGAGATAGTCCATGGTTGATTTATAGAATGCTCTTTTCACTTCACTTATATCTTTTGGGTATGGCTTTATAGAATGCTTCATGTGCTTCACTTATATCATTTGAAGTTTGGATTGCCTGTTTCTCTTCACATAGAAAACCGCCATTTGTAGACTGCTCTTTTGATTCACGTATATTTGTTAGAGCGTGGGCATATGTTTTGTAGAAAGAATTAAACTCTCTTGCTTCACTTATATCTATTTAGAGAGATGACAGGAATTGGTCATTCACATGGTTAGTCATGAAATCCTACATAAAACTTGTAGATCACCGAATATGATATGTTTGATTCCTTGCAATAGTTTTGCGATATAAAGATGGTGATATTAGAGTCATGCTAGTGGGTAGTTGTGGATTGTAGAAATACTTGTGTTGAAGTTTGTGATTCCCGTAGCATGCACGTATGGTGAACCGTTATGTAACGAAGTTGGAGCATGAGGTATTTATTGATTGTCTTCCTTATGAGTGGCGGTCGGGGACGAGCGATGGTATTTTCCTACCAATCTATCCCCCTAGGAGCATGCGCGTAGTACTTTGTTTCGATGACTAATAGATTTTTGCAATAAGTATGTGAGTTCTTTATGACTAATGTTGAGTCCATGGATTATATGCACTCTCACCCTTCCATCATTGCTAGTCTCTTCAGTACCGTGCATTGCCCTTTCTCACCTTGAGAGTCGGTGCAAACTTCGGTGGTGCATCCAAACCCCGTGATATGATACGTTCTATCACACATAAGCCTCCTTATATCTTCCTCAAAACAGCCACCATACCTACCTATCATGGCATTTCCATAGCCATTCGAGATATATTGCCATACAACTTCCATCATCTTCATATACATGACTTGAGCATCATTGTCATGTTGCTTTGCATGATCGTAAGATAGCTAGCATGATGTTTTCATGGCTTGTCCGTTTTTTGATGTCATTGCTACGCTAGATCATTGCACGTCCCAGTACACCGCCGGATGCATTCATATAGAGTCATATTTTGTTCTAGTATCGAGTTGTAATATTGAGTTGTAAGTAAATAAAAGTGTGATGATCATCATTATTAGAACATTGTTCCATGTGAGGTTATCAAAATAAAAGTGGCCAAAGAAGCCCCCCCCCCAAACAAGAGAGAGGCCAAAGAAGCCTACAAAAAAAGAAAAAAAGAAAAAAAGAAAAAAAAGAAAAAAATGAGAGAAAAGAGATAAGGGACAATGTTACTATCCTTTTACCACACTTGTGCTTCAGAGTAGCACCATGTTCTTCATATAGAGAGTCTCTTGAGTTATCACTTTCATATACTAGTGGGGATTTTCATTATAGAACTTGGCTTGTATATTCCAATGATGGGCTTCCTCAAATGCCCTAGGTCTTCATGAGCAAGCAAGTTGGATGCACACCCACTTAGTTTCAGTTTGAGATTTCATACACTTATAGCTCTAGTGCATCCGTTGCATGGCAATCCCTACTCCTCAGATTGACATCAATTGATGGGCATCTCCATAGCCCGTTGATTAGCCGCGTCGATGTGAGACTTTCTTCCTTTTTGTCTTCTCCATACAACCTCCACCATCATATTCCATTCCACCTATAGTGCTATATCCATGGCTCATGCTCATGTATTGCGTGAAAGTTGAAAAGGTTTGAGAACATCAAAAGTATGAAACAATTGCTTGGCTTATCATTGGGGTTGTGCATGATTTGAATACTTTGTGTGGTGAAGATGGAGCATAGCCAGACCATATAATTTTGTAGGGATAACTTTCTTTGGCCATGTTATTTTGAAAATACATGATTGCTTTATTAGTATGCTTGAAGTATTATTGTCTTAATGTAAAATGATAGACTATTGCTTTGAATCACTCGTGTCTTAATATTCATGCCATGATTAAATTACATGATCAAGATTATGCTAGGTAGCATTCCACATAAAAAATTATCCTTTTATCATTTACCTACTCGAGGACGAGCAGGAATTAATCTTGGGGATACTGATACGTCTCCTTCGTATCTATAATTTTTTATTGTTCCATGGCAATATTATACAACTTTTATATACTTTTGGCAACTTTTTATACTATTTTTGGGACTAACATATTGATCCAGTGCCTAGTGCCAGTTCCTGTTTGTTGCATGTTTTTTGTTTTGCAGAAAATCCATATCAAATGGAGTCCAAACGGGACAAGAACTGACGGAGATTTTTTTGGAATATATTTGATTTTTGGGAAGAAGAATCAACGCGATACGATGCCCGAGGGGGCCACGAGGCTGGGGGCACGCCCCAGGGGGTCAGGCTTGCCTTGGGCCCTCATGTCCACCCCGTAAGGAGGTTGGTGGCCTTCTTTCGCTGCAAGAAAGCCAATATCCGGATAGAAATCATGTTAAAATTTCAGCCCAATCAGAGTTACGGATCTCCGGGAATTTAAGAAACGGTGAAAGGGCAAAATTAGGGAACGCGGAAACAGAGAGAGACACAGAGACAGATCCAATCTTGGAGGGGCTCTCGCCCCTCCGCCGTCATGGAGGCCCTGGACCAGAGGGGAAACCCTTATCCCATCTAGGTAGAAGGTCAAGGAAGAAGAAGAAGAAGAAGAAGGGGGGCTCTCCCCCCTCTCTCCCGGTGGCGCTGGAACGCCGCCAGGGCCATCATCGTGTGACGGCGATCTACACCAACACCCCCGTCATCTTCACCAACATCTTCATCACCTTCCCCCATCTATCTACAGCGTTCCACTCTCCCGCAACCCGCTGTACCCTCTTCTTGAACATGGTGCTTTATGCTTCATATTATTATCCAATATGTGTTGCCATCCTATGATGTCTGAGTAGATTTTTGTTGTCCTATCGGTAATTGGTGAATTGCTATGATTGGTTTAATTTGCTTGTGGTTATGTTGCTATCCTTTGGTGCCCATCATATGAGCGCGCACATGGATCACACCATAGGGTTAGTTGTATGTTGATAGGACTATGTATTGGAGGGCAAGAGTGACAGAAGCTTCAACCTAGCATAGAAATTGATGCATACGTGATTGAAGGGGGACCAATATATCTTAATGCTATGGTTGGGTTTTACCTTAATGAACGTTAGTAGTAGCGGATGCTTTCTAATAGTACCAATCATAAGTGCATAGAATTCCAAGTTAGGGTTGACATGCTAGCAGTGGCCTCTCCCACATAAAACTTGCTATCGGTCTAGTAAAGTAGTCAATTGCTTAGGGACAATTTCGCAACTCCTACCACCACTTTTCCACACTCTCTATACTAACTTTATTTCTTCTTTACCTAAAACAGCCCCTAGTTTTTATTTACGTGCTCTTTATATTCTTGCAAACCTATCCCGTTACACCTACAAAGTACTTCTAGTTTCATACTTGTTCTAGGTAAAGCGAACGTCAAGCGTGCGTAGAGTTGTATCGATGGTCGATAGAACTTTAGGGAATATTTGTTCTACCTTTAGCTCCTCGTTGGGTTCGACACTCTTACTTATCGAAAGAGGCTACAATTGATCCCCTATACTTGTGGGTTATCACGGTGATGGTGAAGTTACCGACGCAGGGCTTCACCTAAGCACTACCACAATATGACCGAGGTGGAAAACTATGGAGGGGGGCACCGCACATGGCTAAAGATCAACTTGTGTGTCTATGGGGTGCCCCCCTCCACCGTATATAAAGGAGGGGAGGAGGAGGAGGGCCGGCCACAAGGGGCACGCCTAAGGGGGGGAATCCTACTCTTAGTAGGAGTAGGTTCCCCCCTTTCCTAGTCCAAGTAGGAGAAGAAGGAAGGAGAGGAAGAAGAGAAGGAAAGGGGGGCCGCCGCCTATCCCTAGTCCAATTTAGTTTGGGCTAGGGGGTGCACACCACACCTTGACATGCCTCCTCTCTTCCACCATTAGGCCCATGAGGCCCAATAACTTCCGGGGGGGGGTCCGGTAACCGCCGGTACTCTAAAACTTATCTGAAACGACCCGAACCATTCCGGTGTCTGAATGTAGCCTTCCAAAATATGAATCTTTATGTCTCGACCATTTTGATACTCCTCGTCATGTCCGTGATCTCATCCGGTACTTTGAACAACCTTTGGTACATCGAATCACATAAACTCATAATACGAATCATCATTGAACGTTAAGCGTGCGGACCCTACGGGTTCGAGAACTATGTAGACATGACCGAGACACATCTCCGGTCAATAACCAATAGCGGAACATGGATTCTCATATTGGTTCCTACATATTCTACGAAGATCTTTATCGGTCAAACTGCACAACAACATACGTTGTTCCCTTTGTCATCGTATGTTACTTGCCCGAGATTCGATCGTCGGTATCATCATACCTAGTTCAATCTTGTTACCGGCAAGTCTCTTTACTCATTCCGTAATGCATCATCCCGCAACTAACTCATTAGTCACATTGCTTGTAAGGCTTATAGTGATGTGCATTACCGAGAGGGCCCATAGATACCTCTTCGACAATCGGAGTGACAAATCCTATCTCGATCTATGCCAGCTCAATAAACACCATCGGAGACACCTGTAGAGCATATTTATAATCATCCAGTTACGTTGTGATGTTTGATATCACACTAAGTGTTCCTCCGCTATTCGGGAGTTGCATAATCTCATAGTCATAGGAACATGTATAAGTTATGAAGAAAGCAATAGCAATAAACTAAACGATCATAGTGCTAAGCTAATAGATGGGTCTTGTCCATCACATCATTCTCTAATGATGTGATCCCGTTCGTCAAATGACAACACATGTCTATGGCTAGGAAACTTAACCATCTTTGATTAACGAGCTAGTCTAGTAGAGGCATACTAGGGACACTCTGTCTGTCTATGTATTCACACATGTACTAAGTTTCCGGTTAATACAATTCTAGCATGAATAATAAACATTTATCATGATATAAGGAAATATAAATAACAACTTTATTATCACCTCTAGGGCATATTTCCTTCAAGAAGATGTAGATGGGCATGTTATTTACTTTTGTGAAGAAGCTGCTAGAATTGCCAAACCTGATAAAAAGGATAAACATAGACCTGTTGCTGGCATGCGCGTTGTCTCAGTTAAAATATGAGATCATTGTTATAATGGTTTATGTGACATAGGTGCTAGTGTGAGTGCTATTCCTTACACCTTATATGAAGAAATTATGATTGACATAGCACCCGCAGAGATAGAAGACATAGATGTTACTATTAAACTTGCTAATAGAGACACTATATCACCAATTGGGATTGTTAGAGATGTTGAAGTCTTGTGTGGGAAAATAAAATACCCAACTGATTTTCTTGTTCTTGGTTCCCCACAAGATGACTTTTGTCCCATTATCTTTGCTAGACCTTTCTTGAACACTGTTAATGCTAGAATAGATTGTAAGAAACAAACTGTCAGTATTAGTTTTGGTGATGAGTCTCATGAGTTTAATTTTTCCAAGTTTAGCAGAAAGCTTCATGAAAAATAATTGCCTAGTAAAGATGAATTAATTGGTCTTGCTTCTATTGATGTGCCTCCTACTGATCCACTAGAACAATATTTGCTAGACCATGAAAATGATTTACACATGCATGAAAGAAATGAAATAGATAAGATTTTCTTTGAACAACGTCCTCTGCTTAAACACAATTTGCCTATTGAAACTCTAGGAGGTCCTCCTGCACCTAAAGGTGATCCTATGTTTGAATTAAAATAATTGCCAGACACTTCGAAATATACTTATCTTGTTGAAAAGAAGATATATCCTGTTATTATCAGTGCTTACCTTTCAGAACATGAAGAAGAAAGATTGTTGAAAGTTCTAACGAAGCTCCAAGCTGCTATTGGATATAAACTTGATGATTTATAGGGCATTAGTCCCACTCTATGATAGCACAAAATTAATATGGAACCTGATGCTAAACCCGTTGTTGATAACCATCATCAGTTAAATCCAAAAATGAAGGAAGTGGTAAGAACGAAAATCTTAAAACTTCTAGAAGCAGGTATAATCTATCTTACAGCTGATAGTAGATGGGTAAGTCATGTTCATTATGTCCCTAAGAAAGGAGGTATAACTATTGTTCCTAATGATAAGAATGAGCTTATTCCACAAAGAATTGTTACAGGCTATACAATGGTAATTGATTTTAGAAAATTAAACAAAGCAACTAGAAAAGATCATTACCCTCTGCCTTTTATGATCAAATGCTTGAAAGATTGTCTAAGCACACACATTTTTGCTTCTTTGATGGATACTCTGGTTTTTCACAAATACCCGTTTCTCAACCTGATCAAGAAAAGACCACTTTTACTTGTCCCTTTGGAACCTATGCTTATAGACATATGCCTTTCGGTTTATGTAATGCACCTGCTGCTGGGGAATGCAGTATTTCAAAAAAATTCCTACGATCACGCAAGATCTATCTAGGAGATGCATAGGAACAAGAGGGGAGAGTGTGTCTACGTACCCTCGTAGACCGAAAGCGGAAACGTTCAGTAACGCGGTTGATGTAGTCGAACATCTTCGCAATCCAACCGATCCTAGCACCGAACGTACGGCACCTCCGGGTTCAGCACATGTTCAGCATGATGACGTCCCTCGAGCTCTTGATCTAGTTGAGGGATAGAGAGAGAGTTCCCTCAGCACGACGGCGTATTAACGGTGATGATGAAGTTACCGGTGCAGGGCTTCGCCTAAGCACTACGACAATATGACCGAGGTGTGTAACTATGGAGGGGGGCACCGCACACGGGTAAGACAAATCTTGGAGTGCCTTTGGGGTGCCCCATGCCCACATATATAAAGGAGCGAGGGAGAGAGGCCGGCCCTCCTAGGGGCGCGCCAAGTGTAGGGAGTCCTACTAGGACTCCCAAGTCCTAGTAGGATTCCCTTTCCTTTTCAGAGTGGGAAAGAAGGAAAGAAGGGAGAGGGAGAAGGAAAGGGGGGCGCCCCCACCCCTTGTCCAATTCGGTTTGGGCAGGTGGGAGTCGTGCGCCACCTTGTGGCCCTTCTTCCCTCTCTCCACTAAATCCCAATAAGGCCCATTAACTTCCCCGCCGAATTCTCGTAACTCTCCGGTACTCCGAAAAATACCCGAATCACTCGGAACCATTCCGATGTCCGAATATAGCCTTCCAATATATCGATCTTTACCTCTCGACCATTTCGAGACTCCAAACAAACTTCGGTCATCAAATCACATAACTCATAATATAAATCGTCATCGAACATTAAGCGTGCGGACCCTACGGGTTTGAGAACTATGTAGACATGACCGAGACACATCTTCGGTCAATAACCAATAGCAGAACCTGGATGCTCATATTGGCTCCAACATATTCTATGAAGATCTTTATCGGTCAAACCGCATAACAACATACGTTATTCCCGTTGTCATCGGTATGTTACTTGCCCGAGATTGGATCGTCGGTATCATCATATCTAGTTCAATCTCATTACCGGCAAGTCTCTTTAATTGTTCCGTAATGCATCATCCCGCAACTAACTCATTAATCACATTGCTTGCAAGGCTTATAGTGATGTGCATTACCGAGAGGGCCCAGAGATACCTCTCCGATACTCGGTGTGACAAATCCTAATCTCGATCTATGCCAACCCAACAAACACCTTCGAAGACACCTGTAGTGCATCTTTATAATCACCTAGTTACGTTGTGATGTTCTATAGCACACAAGGTGTTCCTCCAGTATTCGGAAGTTTCATAATCTCATAATCAAAGGAATATGTATAAGTCATGAACAAAGCAATATCAATAAAACTGAACGATCAACATGCTAAGCTAACGGATGGGTCTTGTCCATCACATCATTCTCCTAATGATGTGATCCCGTTCATCAAATGATAACACATGTCTATTGTCAGGAAACTTAACCATCTTTGATTAATGAGCTAGTCAAGTAGAGGCATACTAGGGACACTCTGTTTTGTCTATGTATTCACACATGTACTAAGTTTACAGTTAATACAATTATAGCATGAATAATAAACATTTATCATGATATAAGGAAATACAAATAACAACTTTATTATTGCCTCCAGGGCATACTTCCTTCACCTGCTACTTTTCATAGATTGTTGAGGTTTTTATGGATGACTTCTCCGTTTATGGGAAGTCTTTTGATGATTATTTAAGAAATCTTGATCAAGTTTTGCAGATATGTGAACAAGCAAATCTTGTCTTGAATTGGGAGAAGTGTCACTTTATGGTTAATGAAGGCATTGTCTTGGGTCATAAAATTTCTCAAAGAGGTATTGAAGTGGACAAAGCAAAGGTTAGTGCAATTTCTGCACCTATTGTTTAACCACCAGATTGGAACTTGCCTTTTGAAATTATGTGTGATGCTAGTGATTATGCTGTTGGTGTTGTTCTTGGACAAAGAGTTGATAAGAAATTGAATGTTATTCATTATGCTAGTAAAACTAGAGACAGTGCTCAACGAAAGCATGCTACTACTGAAAAAGAATTCTTAGCAGTGGTGTTTGCTTGTGATAAATTTAGACCTTATATTTTTTATTCCAAAGTAATTGTTCACACCGATCATGCTGCTATTAAATATCTTATGGAAAATAAATATGCTAAACCTGGACTTATTCGATGGGTTCTCTTGTTACAAGAATTTGATTTACATATCAATGATAGAAAAGGAGCTGAGAACCCCGTAGCTGATAATTTATCTAGGCTTGAAAATGTGCCTGATGACCCACTACCTATTGATGATAGTTTTCCTGATGAGCAGTTAGCTGCAATAAATGTTGCTCATAATACTCCTTGGTATGCTGACTATGCTAATTATATTGTTGCTAAATATTTACCACCTAGCTTTACTTATCAACCAAAAAATTCTTCTATTATTTAAGACATTACTTTTGGGATGACCCACATCTTTATAAAGAAGGAGTAGATGGTATTATTAAACGTTGTGTACCTGAATATGAACAGGGACAAATCCTACGGAAATGTCACTCCGAAGCTTATGGATGACATCATGCCGGAGATAGAACTGCTCACAAGGTATTGCAATCTGGATTTTATTGGCCTACTCTCTTCAAGGATGCCTGTAAGTTCGTCTTATCTTGTGATGAATGTCAAAGAATAGGTAATATCGGTAAGCATCAAGAAATGCCTATGAATTATTCACTTGCTGTTGAACCATTTGATGTTTGGGGATTTGATTACATGGGACCTTTTCCTTCCTCTAATGGGTATACACATATTTTGGTTGCTATTGATTATGTTACTAAATGGGTAGAAGCTATTCCAACCAGTAGTGCTGATCACAACACCTCTATTAAAATGCTTAAGGAAGTTATTTTCCCAAGGTTTGGAGTCCCTAGATATGTAATGACTGATGGTGGTTCACACTTTATTCATGGTGCTTTCCATCCTCAGTCTAGTGGTGAAGTTGAACTTAGCAATAGAGAAATAAAATCAATTTTGCAAAAGACTATCAATATGTACAGGAAGAATTGGTCTAAGAAATTAGATGATGCACTTTGGGCTTATAGAACAGCATATAAAAATCCTATGGGTATGTCTCCTTATAAAATGGTTTATGGAAAAGCTTGTCATTTGCCTCTTGAGTTAGAACATAAAGCATATTGGGCTATCAAAGAGCTCAACTATGATTTCAAACTTGCTGGTGAAAAGAGGTTATTTGATATTAGCTCATTAGATGAATGGAGAACCCAAGCTTATGAAAATGCAAAATTATTCAAAGAAAAACTTAAAAGATGGCATGACAAAAGAATCCAAAAGCGTGAGTGTAAAGTCGGAGAATATGTTCTTTTGTACAACTCTTGTTTCAGATTCTTTGCAGGAAACTCCTCTCAAAATGGGAAGGCCCCTACGTTATCGAGGAGGTTTATCGGTCTGGAGCCATCAAAATAAATAGTGCCGAAGGTACTAACCCGAAGGTTGTCAATGGGCAACGAATAAAACATTATACCTCAGGTATGGCCATTAATGTTGAAAGTAATATTATCCAAACTATGACATTGGAATAACACATAAAAGAGTCCTTCCGGAACAGTCCTGAATCGTGAAATAAGGATGTACGTGATACGGTACGTAAACGGACTCCGAAAAACCCGCAAAAATATTTTTTTGTCAGTTTTGGAATATTTAGAGAAATAGGAAAATAAGAAACTACCGGGAAGCGTACCCTGATGGGCAAAAGATCCAGGCTTGCCTAGCGCCCCCAGGTGGGTTGCGCCCACCTAGGACACCTTACGGAATCCGTTTTTCTTTCGCTTGCCTGTCCCCCAAGATAAAAAATCTATATATACTTCCCGAACCTGTTAACCACCGTATCACGGAGAAATCCCCTGTCCTTCTTTCTTGCTGTTTGATATGTCTCCAACGTATCTATAATTTTTGATTGTTTCATGCTATTATATTATCAATCTTGGATGTTTTATAATCATTTTATATCATTTTTTGGTACTAACCTATTGACATAGTGCCAAGTGCTAGTTGTAGTTTTTTTCCATGTTTTTTACATCACAAAAAAATCAATATCAAACGGAGTCCAAATGCCACGAAACATTTCAGAGAATTTTTATGGGCCAAAAGGAACACAATGGGCCCTGGCTGAGCCTGGGGTTGCCCCGAGGGTGGCACAACCCACCAGGGCGCGCCAGGAGGTCCAGGCGCGCCCTGGTGGGTTGTGCCCACCACGGGTGCCCCCCGGACCGCCTCTTTGCTCTATGAATACCCAAATATTCCCAAAACCCTAGGGGAGTCGACGAAATATTCATCCAGCTGCCAAAGAGTCCAGAACCACTAGATCCAATCTAGACACCATCTCAGATGGGGTTCACCACCTCCATTCATGCCTCTCCGATGATGTGTGAGTAGTTCTTCGTAGACCTTCATATTGGGGAACTAGGGATGGCAATGGGGATACCTAGAACATCCCCATCCCCATCTATTTCCTATCATCCCATCCCCATCCCCGTTTACATGACTGGGGATGAAATTTCCCCATACCCATGCCCCACTGGGGAACGGCGCCCCATTAGGGTCCACATCCCCATAAACAAATACTCATATACATAATATGACACCCTATAATCAACATACATACATGGTGTTGTCCTTGTCCTGCTAATGCCTATCTAGGTTGTATTGACTTCTTGGTCATGGTGGCAGCTGAGGTGATGATGTGAGATAGGTTTAAGGTTTTTTAGAGCTTTTTTTGTTTTCGCAAGTTTGTTTGTGAATATTTTAAGGTTGACCGTAGTATCACAGTTACTAACCGGGTCCCCGATGGGTATTGGGTCTGGGGAATAGGATATCGTCCCCATCCCCGTTGTACCCTGTGGGGAATAAAATAGTTTGGTAAATATCCCCATGGGGATGTTTTTCGCCCATCCCCACCCCCTAATAGATGAAATCCCCATGGGTTTGGCGGGTATGGGGCCCCGTTGCCATCCCTATGGGGAACACAGTATTTCAAAAAATTTCCTACGATCACGCAAGATCTATCTAGGAGATGCATAGCAACGAGAGGGGAGAGTGTGTCTACATACCCTCGTAGACCGAAAGCAGAAGCGTTTAGTAATGTGGTTGATGTAGTCAAACGTCTTCGCTATCCAACCAATCAAGAATCAAACGTACGACACCTCTGCAATCTGCACCCATTCAGCTCGGTGACGTCCCTCGAACTCTAGATCCAGCTGAGGCCAAGGGAGAGTTTCGTCAGCACGATGGTGTGGTGACGGTGATAATGAAGTTACCGACATAGGGCTTCGCCTAAGCACTACGACAATATGATCGAGGTGGAAAACTATGGATGGGGGCACCACACACGGCTAAGAAATCAACTTGTGTGTCTATGGGGTGCCCCCTCCCCTGTATATAAAGGAGGGGAGGAGGGGGCCGGCCGGCCTCAAGGGGCGCGCCCCAAGGGGGGAATCCTACTCCTACTAGGAGTAGGTTCCCCCCCTTTCCTAGTCCGACTAGGAGGGGAAGGAAGGAGGAAGGGGAGAGAAGGAAGGAGGGGGGTGCCGCCCCCACCCCTTGTCCAATTTGGACTAGGGGGCGCGCGCGACCTCTTGGCCGACCCTCTCTCCTCTAAGGCCCATGGTGGCCCACTAACTTCCCGGGGGGGGGGGGGTTCGGTAACCCTCTGGGACTCCAGTTTTATTCGAAACTCTCTGGACCACTTCTGGTGTCCAAACAACATGGCCCAATATCAATCTTTATGTCTCGACCATTTCGAGACTCCTCGTCATGTCCATGATCTCATCCAGGACTCCTAACAACCTTCAGTACATCAAATCACATAAACTCATAATACCAATCGTCATCAAACGTGAAGCGTGCGGACCCTACGGGTTCGAGAACTATGTAGACATGACCGAGACACTTGTCCGGTCAATAACCAATAGCATAAATTGGATGCTCATATTGGTTCCTACATATTATACGAAGATCTTTATTGGTCAAACCGCACAACAACATACGTTGTTCCCTTTGTCATCAGTATGTTACTTGCCCAAGATTTGATCGTCGGTGTCATCATACCTAGTTTAATATCATTACCGGCAAGTCTCTTTACTCGTTCCATAATGCATCATACTACAACTAACTCATTAGTCACTTTGCTTGCAAGGCTTATAGTGATGAGCATTACCGAGAGGGCCCAGAGATACCTCTCCGAAACATGGAGTGACAAATCCTAATATCGATCTATGCCAACTCAAAAAACACCATCAGAGACATCTGTAGAGCATCTTTATAATCACCCAGTTACGTTGTGACGTTTGAAAGCACACAAGGTGTTCCTCCGGTATTCGAGAGTTGCATAATCTCATAGTCATAGGAACATGTATAAGTCATGAAGAAAGCAATAGCAATAAACTAACGATCATAGTGCTAAGCTAATAGATGGGTCTTGTCCATCACATCATTCTCTAATGATGTGATCTCGTTCATCAAATGACAACACATGTCCATGGCTAGGAAACTTAACCATCTTTGGCAAACTTGGGACACTCTGTTTGTCTATGTATTCACACATGTAGTAAGTTTCCGGTTAATACAATTCTAGCATGAATAATAAACATTTATCATGATACAAGGAAATATAAATAACAAGTTTATTATTGCCTCTAGGGCATATTTACTTCAGTCTCCCACTTGCACTATAGTCAATAATCTAGATTACACAGTAATGATTCTAACACCCATGGAGTCTTGGTGCTGATTGTGTTTTGCTCGTGAGAGAGGCTTAGTCAACGGGTCTGCAACATTCAGATCCGCATGTATCTTGCAGATCTCTATGTGTCCCTCCTTGACTTGATCACGGATGGAATTGAAGCGTCTCTTGATGTGCTTGGTTCTCTTGTGAAATCTGGATTCCTTTGCCAAGGCAATTGCACCAGTATTGTCACAAAAGATTTACATTTGACCCAATGCACTAGGTATTACACCTAGATCGGATATGGACTCCTCATCCAGATTCCTTCATTTGCTGCTTCCAAAGCAGCTATGTATTCCGCTTCACACGTAGATCCTGCCACGACGCTCTGTTTAGAACTGCACCAACTGATAGCTCTACCATTCAATAAAAATACATATCCGGTTTGTGACTTAGAGTCATCCGGATTAGTGTCAAAGCTTGCATCGACGTAACCATTTATGACGAGCTCTTTGTCACCTCCATAAACGAGAAACATATCCTTAGTCCTTTTCAGGTATTTCAGGATGTTCTTGACCGCTGTCCAGTGATACACTCCTGGATTACTTTGGTACCTGATACGTCCATTTTGCATCATGCTTTTATATCGATATTTATTGCATTATGGGTTGTTATTACACATTATGTCTCAATACTTATGCCAATTCTCTCTTATTTTACGGAAGTCCTGAAACTTCACGGAAGTCATTTTCAGAATATATAAAAAATACTGAGCGCAAGAAGCTCACCGGGGGGGCACACCCTGTCCACGAGGGTGGGGGGCGCACCCCCTACCTCGTGGGCCCCCTGGTGGCCCTCCGATGACCATCTTCTGCTATATGGAGTCTTTCGATGAGGAAAAAAAATCATAAGCCATCTTTCCGGACGAGACTCCGCCGCCACGAGGCGGAACCAATCTAGGGCTCCGGCGGAGCTGTTCTGCCGGGGAAACTTCCCTCCGGGAGGGGGAAATCATCGCCATCGTCATCACCAATGCTCCTCTCATTGGGAGTGGGTAATCTCCATCAACATCTTCACCAGCACCATCTCCTCTCAAAACCCTAGTTCATCTCTTGTACCCAATTCTTGTCTCTAAGTCTGAGATTGGTACCTGTGGGTTGCTAGTAGTGTTGATTACTCCTTGTAGTTGATGCTAGTTGGTTTACTTGGTGGAAGATCATATGTTCAGATCCTATATGCATATTAATACCCCTCTAATTATGAACATGAATATGCTTTGTGAGTAGTTATGTTTGTTCCTGAGGACATGGGAGAAATCTTGCTATTAGTAGTCATGTGAATTTGGTATTCGTTCGATATTTTGACGAGATGTATGTTGTCTCTCCTCTAGTGGTGTTATGTGAACATCGACTACATAAAACTTCACCATTATTTGGGCCTAGAGGAAGGCATCAGGAAGTAATAAGTAGATGATGGGTTGCTAGAGTGACAGAAGCTTAAACCCTAGTTTATGCATTGCTTCGTAAGGGGCTGATTTGGATCCATATGTTTCATGCTATGGTTAGTGTCAGTGTCAAAACCGGCGGATCTCGGGTAGTGGGTCCCGAACTGTGCGTCTAGGCGGATGGTAACAGGAGGCAGGGGACACGAAGTTTTACCCAGGTTCGGGCCCTCTTGATGGAGGTCAAACCCTACGTCCTACTTGATTAATATTGATGATATGGGTAGTGTCGTGGTTCTAAGTCTGACAGTAATGTAGGGGGTAAGTATGGAGAGGCGAGGTCTTAGCTATGGAGAGGTTGTAAGGATGCAGGGTTTACGAGTTTAGGCCCTTCTCGGAGGAAGTAAAAGCCCTACGTCTTGGAGCCCGGAGGCGGTCTACTGGATTATGTGTGTATGAGTTACAGAGGTGCGAACCCTTGTCTCGGAGGAGGGGGGTGGCTTATATAGAGTGCGCCAGGACCCCGGCCAGCCCACGTTACGAAGGGTTCAATGTACATTAAGGCGGGGCATTACTGGTAACGCTGGTAATAAAGTGCTATGATGACCATAAAAGCTACTTAATGACCGACCGTTAGCGTGCGGGGCGCCTTTAGGTCTCCTGGCCGTCGAGTGGTTGGGTCTTGGTCGAGTGATTGCTTCTTGGTCGAGTGTCTTCGAGTCTGTCGAGTGGGACACCTTCAAGTCGATTGGAAGGCGATTTATTCTAGAGATGTCCTTGGGTAGGGCAGTTAGGGCAGGTCCATGACCCTACCCTAGGTTCATAGCTTCATCATTAGCCCCCGAATGGATCGAGGTTTGAGTGGGGAAGGAGTTGAGGACCTCTCCGACTCGTTTTTCATGCCGTGAGCATATCTTGCTTCGGGTCAATGGACCCGAGTGACGACATCAACTTCCTTTTCAGTCGCCTTGATCCATTCTTAATTCTTCGTCGAGTGAGTTTCTTTACCTGTAAGGTTCCGAGTGACGGTGCGGAGGAGACCTTTTAGTCTGACAAGTTTGTTTGCTGCCCGCGGATTTAGTGGGATACGAATTTCAGGAAGCGTGCGGGACGGGGGAGGCCGCAGTAATCGGATGGGATGGAGCGGATCCGCCTCGATCCCCGCACCACCTTTTTCGCCACGTATCGCTCGCGCGGTCGTTACGGGATTTGACGGAGCCATCTGGGCCTACCTGTCAACCACTCGGAAGCGGCCTCATATAAGGCATTGGACCGGAGTCCCCCGAACAGTGTGCCCCATTACTTCTTCTCCTCCTCATGCCTCTCGGCTGCGCTCGCTCTTGCCCCAGCGCCACCGCACCACACGCGTCTCGTCGGCGACAATGGTGAAGGAGAGGACATCGACTCTGGAGTGGGTGAAGAAGGCGACGGCGAAATCAAAGGGGAAGGCGACGAGCCGGGGCGGATCTTCCTCGCGGACTGGCCTACCGAGGGGTTGGATCCAGGGCGACTGGATCCACTCGAGGATCTCCCAAGAAGACCTCGACGACCTGGCCAAGGGAGGGCTGATCCCTTACGACTCGGCGCGGCTTTCGGGGAAGGAATCCGAGCCGCAGCCCTGGGAGGGTGAGCGCGTTCTTCTTGCCACCCACGTCGACCGTGGGTTTTCCTTGCCTCCTCATCGTTCCTTCCGAGGGTTTCTGAACTTCTTCGGGGCTCAACTCCACCACTTTAACCCCAACTCAATCGTTTATCTTGCCGCGTTCATTTCCTTGTGTGAGAACTTCTTGGGTTGTCGACCTCACTTGGGTCTTTTCAAGCATATTTTCACTTGTCGCTCCTAGACAGTGAAAAAGGCTAACCCGGGTGACGAGAGGACCCAAGTGATCCAGATGTGTGGGGGTCTTGGCATCCAGACGAGGGGAAAAAGCTCCTTTCCGGCCATGATTCTTCCCGATTCAGTTCGCGGGTGGCAGTCGACCTGGTTCTACTGCAAAGATCAGTCGACGCCAGGGCAATCGACTGGCCTCCCTCCCTTCACCATGGACCGAGTGGAAAAACCTTCCCCTTTGAAGGTGCTCCCGGAGGAGAAGGCGCACGTGAAGGTGTTGGTCAACCGAGTGGTCCAGCTCATGCGTGACGGGGTCACTGGTATGGATCTCTTGGAGGTCTTCCTTCGGCGGCGCATCTAGCCTCTCCAAGCCCGAGACCACCTGATGTGGATGTATTCAGGTCTAGAAGACTCCACTCGGATCCACCCGGAGGAGGTCGATGATGACACGCTGGAGAAGTGGCTGTCGAGCATTACCGGGAACAAGGACAACCCCAGAGGAGCCAGGAGAGTTCCCCCATTTGACCAGTCGCGTGCACCAGAGCAGGTCTGATTCTGAGTTTTTGCTTGTAATCTGAATTCACTCGCGCAGCTGTCTGTATTGTGTCGATTGACTTTGTTCTCCCTGCTTTCTTTCAGGCCATTATTGAAATGTATTCGATGCCCAAAGGGGAGCAAGAGCAAGCTCTGGAAGGCGAGGCGAGTGGTGGCGAAAGTGGCGAGTGGACTTCCGATGGTGAAGGGGATGGAGGAAGCGACGACTCGAGTGATGAGGAAGAAGTCGAGCCGCCTCCTCACATAGAGAGACGATCCAAGCTTGACCAGGATCGGCCGAGTGCCCGCAACAAGGCGACTGCTCAGGCTGGTCAGTCTTCAAAGCATCCTTGGATCTCTTCACCAACCACGACTGAGAAGGCGCCAAAGCATCCCAAAGTTGCAGAACCGAAGACTCGGAAGGCGCTGCCGAAGATCAAGATCAATATCCCTGTCGCCTCCGCGTGAGTGTCTCTCCTTGTATTCACTCGACGCCCCGCGCTGTTTGTTTTTCTTGTTTTAACTAGACGAACTTTGGAATTGTTAGTGCTGCCACTTCCGGGACCTCAGCTTATAGGGATGATGATGAGGTGATGGAGGACGCGGTCACTTCTAATCCGGGTATGATTTCTACCATACTATCTTTCTTTGGTCGATTCAACTGCATCATGCACCACTGGGTGACGTGATTTTGGCAATTTGAACTTTGTACAGCTCCCAACATTATTGACCTCCCTGACGATGATGAAGAGCCCGAGAGGTCTTTGACGAGGAAGAGTAGGCGAGCTCCTGTAAGTGAGGCGCTACAGTTGACGCCGAGGGCGGAATCAGTCGTTCAGGACACTGGTGACGTCAATCGAGGTTCTGTTACCTTCGCGGATCCCTTGTCGAGTGCCTTGCCTTCTTCTTCGACCGCTTAGGCCCCTGTCGACCCACCTTCACTTTTGCAACCCATCATGTCCTGGAGGACGAGGTGAATGCTGCTAGGGAAGCCATACGCCAGGCAGGCATTATGATGGAGAAGATGAAGACGGTGCGGGACACCAGCCAAGCCGCCTATGATGCCAGCTCGGCTCTCCAGAGCAATGTTCAGGTTAGTTGGTCGCCGCTTGTTCTGTTAGGATATGCTATCTGAAGATTCTTTCTGAAAATCTTTTCATCTATACACCCACTGGGTGTGTCAATTGAATTTTTTGGACTAGTGGGGGCACGCTGAGTGCACCCACTGGGTGTAGTCCCCGAGGCTACGGCGGACTGCTGGCAGTCGACCGTAGTCTTTGTATTTTGTCGAGTAAAACCGAACTGCTAGTTTGTTTCTTCCGCTCGATCCGGTCGAGTGGAATCAGAACCGGTGGGGCACGCAAAGTGCACCCACTAGGTGTAGTCCCCGAGACCGCGGTCGACTGCGGGCAGTCGACTATGGTCTAAGTTCTACTTTGTCTCTCTTTCTTTTTTTTTGAACTCGACTCCGGCGAGCCGGTCGAGTGGAATCAGAACCGGTGGGGGCACGCAAAGTGCACCCACTGGGTGTAGTCCCCGAGACTATGGTGGACTGCGGGCAGTCGACTATAGTCTTAGTATTTTTCATTTTTTGCTGTGGAATAATTTCTCCCCTTTGATTTCAGAAATCTTGTGATCTTGGAGCTCGCTTCGCTGATTTGGAAAGTCAGCAGATTCAACTGAAACTTGACTTGGAGCTGGCCAGGACAGAACTGCAGACGGTCAAAGACGGCGCCGCCAGTAAGACAAGTCTGTCGACTGGTCAGTTTTAGGCCTGAGCACCCTTATGCTATTTCTGAATCAATCATCATTTCTTTGCAGAAAAACTGAGAGAGGATTTGGAGAAAAAGGATCAGGATTTGTCTGCTGCCCAAAAGGAGGCTGACGATAGGACCGCTCTGGCCGAACAGAAGCTGGCTTCAGTCGGCCAGTTGGAAGAAGAGAATACCAGGCTGAAGACTGCTCTGAATGAAGCCAACAGGGAGTGCACACGTTGGAAGAAGGAGAACCTCAACCTGACCGAAAAGATGGAAGGCATCGCTCGTAGGAGGGATGATCTGGAGAGTTACCTGAGGAGCCTTGCCCAAAAATTGTATATCAAGCTTGAAGGTGCACATTTAGTTCCGACTAATTTTTTTGTGTCGACTCAGTGTATGCAAATTGACTTATCCTTGGATCGTGAATGCAGAGTTTTGCCAGAACTTTGAGGAGGAGACTGGGTGGATCGAACCAGGTTTGGATCCAATCAACTCTCCCGTGAAAGATGAAGCTGCCATGAATTTGCTCCGACTGGAATCTCGCATTGACGGTCCGTGGACTACTTGGCTCGACTGAAGGTCGCCATGTCACAGATCAACCCGGCACTTTGGCCAGAGGCTACGCTCCAAAACGATCTCGAGTCTTTGATGACTCGACTTAACGGAATCCCTGACCGAGTGCAGGAGTGGAAGAAGTCTTCTGCTCGGTGTGGCGCTGATGTGGCTCTGTCCTTGGTTCGCGTCCACTGCAAGGAGGTGCGACAAGACAAGCTGGCAGCAATCAAGGTCGCCAACACCCAGAAGCATGACTTCCGAACCTTTATGGAGACTTTCATCGCTGCAGCCACTCGGATAGCCGACGGCGTCGACCTGGATGAGTTCGTCGAGCCTGCCAGCCCTCCTCCCGCGGAGTGAACAAACTCTTATGTCCCACCTTAAATTTGCCTCGGAATGCCGAGTGGTTTTTGTAACCGTTAAACTTTTTCGGGCCGCATGCCCGAGTACCTCGATCCGTGATCCAGAACCTTTAGGATTTTATCTGAACTTGGTTTACTGTTGAATATCTTTATGAATGTCCTGCTAAGTGAACCCAATCTTTATTCGAGACAACTTTGTGTATTTGCAGCACAGCTCCGAAGGAGGGGGAAGTAATCAACCCATGCCTTGTATTTGTGGCAAAGCTCCCCAGGGGAGGGCGGCGGTCGACCCACACCCTGTTACTGCAGAGTGGGACGGAGCGCACATTGTATTTGTGGCGAAGCTCTCCAGGAGAAGGGGGGGGGGGCAGTCGACCCGTACTTCGTTACTGTAGAGCGGGATGAATCGCGCATTGTATTTGTGGCAAAGCTCTCCAGGAGAAGGTGGCAGTCGACCTGCCCCTCGTCGTCCTTGAGGATTGAGATGTGTTTGGGAGAACTTAGGCAAGTACTGGACTGCAGCTAAGCCCCCGAGTGGGAGGATTGCTCTTCACTCGGTAGGGTTTTTTTAAACTTAGGCGAGTGCCTGACTGCAGCTAAGTCTCTAGGTGGGAGAACTTAGGCGAGTACTGGACTACAGCTAAGCCCCCGAGTGGGA